>NC_053154.1:161369162-161591662 GCF_016835505.1 Polypterus senegalus
AGGAGGAGAAACAGCATTTTCAGAATTAGAATGCCTGCCTTGAAAGACCTCCTAAGTTTGGGATCTGAGCACATTTCAGAAAAAAAAAGAAACCTGTTTCGTTGTAGGGCGTTTACTTATGAGTTCCATGGTGGAATGTTTTGTAGCTTTTATGGTTTTCATGTCTTGCTACCCACAGTGATTTTTGCGAACCAACCTACAATGTACAAAAGCTATAAAACAGGGAATTATTTCCATATGTGTAATGCAATCAAAGAAGCAGATGAAAGTGCACATCACAATGCCATGCTACACTATGGGATGGGATGCAAAAAAAAAAAAAAATTGGGCAAGAATCCAAGATGTGACAAATGGAAACAAATTAATGGAAATAGCCAGGGAAGTGATGTAGGGCCTCTCAGGGTGCCATCTTGAAAGGTGTACTTTAAGTATCCTAAAAGCCTGATCCACTGTTCAGCAAGCATTCATTAGAGGAGACTTATGATAACGGGACTTAGGTGATTGTCTTCTGGAAGTAAATGTCACAACAGCATTCACTTCAAAGTCTCTCCATATTCAGCTACTGTGATCTGTAAGAATGTCTTTCCTTGATAAATACCCTGTCATTTGTGGATTTTATTTCACTAGTTACAGAAATAAGAAAGCAAGGGCTGAAGTCAGAAGCATGCAACAGGCAAAAATTGGCAGCTGGTGGAAAAAATGTGGACAGCAGCACTTATCTATCTATCTATCTATCTATCTATCTATCTATCTATCTATCTATCTATCTATCTATCTATCTATCTATTTCATATCTTTTTATTATAGAGGGATTTTCATATCTGTCTATCTATTATATTGTGCCTTTCATATCTATCTATCTAGTCATTATTATAGAGTGATTTTCATATCTATCTATCTATCTATCTATCTATCTATCTATCTATCTATCTATCTATCTATTATATTGTGCCTTTCATATCTATCTATCTAGTCATTCCACCAGTTCTCATGGTCCTCATCATAGTGCCAATGCACATCCTGGCCTTTCTAGTGCCAGACCCATAGGATAATTCCAGGCTAAAATATAATATACTGTTTCCACCATGCTGCCCAATCTGATGCCAGCTTTCCCATTTCTCCTGTGCTCCAAAACTTCAGTCAGTGAAGTCCATCCACCATCCCCTTGTTCTTTCCATAACTTGCCCTAGAGATGTGTATAGGAACAAGTGTACCTGCCGTTCAAATTTTATACTACACCTATCTCTAAATTGCCCAATCCACTGCCAACTTGCCCAATTCCCCATTCTGCCAAAACCCACACCATAATGTCCGTACCCCCACCTCTTCCAATAACATGATCTTCTGACTGTCCTATAACTCATCCATAGCATAAATCCAATCCCAATATTATTTTACCTCTGCTAACAGAGTGCCCAGTCCTTGGCAATTTCCACTGTAATCCATAAATCCACATTATACAATCACTAGTCCCCTGATTTTTTTTCTCAACTCTTGCATCCCAGTTTATCATTTACCATACCTATAGAGTCATTCCCACTCTAATGTTAGTCTACACTTTCTGCCAGTCTGCCCAGTCCTGTGCAAGTTTGCCAGGCTTAACTGGGTACAAATTCACATTGCAAGATCCACAGATCCCCACATCTTAAAACATAACTTGCCCCCCAATCTGTCTTGCACCACACCCACTGGACAAGTCCAATCTAAATCTTATTCTGCCTATGATCAGGATACCTATATTATCTTGAATATAAAGTTTACCCTCCTTCCCTTCATGCCTGAAAGTTTCTTTCCAGTTGAATTGAGTCATTTCACTAAGCCTGCCAAAAGAATTAGTCACATACTATTGTCTAGGGCAGTGTTTCCCAGCCTTTTTTCTGTAGTGGTACACTTTTTGTAACCAAAATCATCCCAAGAGACACCACTATTTTACAAAACACAAACACATTATATCTCATCCATTATTCTGGACAGGATGTGTCAAGGTTTGGATACCTCTTCATTGTGCTTTCTAATGCCAGTCCTGTAGCCTTCATTTAGCTGTTCAGCAATACTACGTCAGTCAAAAAATTGAGCTTCATGCTTGAAACAGCAAACAGAGAAAAAAAGAAAAAGGCATCACTTACAACACACCCAGTTAGTTAGCCAACTCCATTTGTCATAACAAGAGCTAGAAAAAGTCCATGTGTAAGCTCATCCTCAATCTCTGGCCTGCTGCTGAATTCTTAAGACAAGTTGCTCCAGTCCAAGCTCCTTTATCTTCTTTTTGTGCTTAAGTGAATGATTGTTTTATTAAAGAAATAACCACATTTTATTTGATTTCTGAAGTTCATTTGAAGTTGCCAACTTCTTAAAATCGCGGTGGCTCACCTGTAGTTCAGTTAATGACAGGTGTAAACTGTGAACCATTATCATGAACACAAAATAGTGAGTCCAATCACATTAGATTAAAAAACCCTAAAACAATACTAATAAGTGTGGGAGTGTCCAGGGCACAGAGAGCTGCTTCCCTGAAAAATCTGATAGCAACCAATTAAAGGGCAGCTTCAGGTCACCTGCTTACCAAAAGATCAAGTTACGTAGACTCTCATTTGGCAGGTGTCCTTCACTCAGGAAATAAGGGTATTCACACAGAAATTAAAGAAATGCTCATTTTTAACCAATGTTCATGTGCACTAACACCAGGCATGTTGTGAAAATAAACAAATTTATATCATGATTAACTCACATCACCCAATTACATTAAGTGCAGTTTTTAAAATAATCTGGGGAGGCAGCGCCCCAGTGCCCTGCATGACAAACCACCACTACAGGCAAGGGTTTTTCAATGGAGTAGACATTCTTATACTGTATTGGGTTAAATCAGAAGTAGTAGGCATAGACGCAAAAATTTACTACCAGAAGTCAAATCCATTACAATACTGTATTACACACTCTAGTGACCAGACTGAGCAAAACTATTAGCAGATTTGTTAAATCAATATGTGTTTTTTTCATTTTGGGTAGACCAGTGTCAATAATTCACTAGTTTTGTCATGGATTTTTAAAAATTTAATTAGTTTATTGTTATTCCTTGTTTCTTTTACATGGGCTCTACTACTTTGATTTGCCAATGCTATCCTTCTGATGACAAAATTGAGGTCCGGACTCCCTGTGGTCATAAAAGATGCCTGGCCATCCTCCGTAAAGAGCAGGGTGTATCCTGATGTCTAGGCAAAATTGCCCTCCATGGCCTAGTCATTCTGGACCCCTAATTAACCCCTGTCTCTAACTGGCTTTCTCTCTCACCGCTGCACCACCTAATAGCTAACGTATGGTGAACGTACTGGTACTAAAATGGCTGCTGTCACATCATTCAGGTGGATGTTGCAAAGTGAGAAAAGCACTATATATCCATCCATCCATCCCGCTATATCCTAACTACAGGGTCACGGGGGTCTGCTGGAGCCAATCCCAGGGCACAAGGCAGGAAACAAACCCTGAGCAGGGTGCCAGCCCACCGAAGGGTGCGTACACACACACCCACACACCAAGGACAATTTAGGATTGCCAATGCACCTAACCTGCATATCTTTGGACTGTGGGAGCAAACCAGAGGAAACCCACGCAGACACGGGGAGAACATGCAAACTCCACGCAGGGAGGACCCAGGAAGCGAACCCGGGTCCCCTAACTGCAAGGCAGCAGCTCAATCCACTTGGCCACCGTGCCACCCCAAGCACTATATAAATGTAAAAAATGATTATTATTATTATTATTGATTTGGCAAAGGAGCATGTTGCTAAACATAGTGTGCTGGATTATATCACTGGTTTAAATGAGGCTTCTGTTTTGATGGTGGTTTTGGTTTTGGTGTAACTGAACTGTGATTCTGATTCTTATTACTGCCTCAAACTTTGCAGTTCTTATTAAGAAAATGTTTTGTCTAAATATCATTTTTTTGCACTTTCAGTGTTTCGTGAGGCCCCCAAACAGTTAGCTTCCTACTGATCTGCTATTTGAGACGGCATTCCTCTCTTTAGACAGGTGTGCAGCTGCTCATCTTAACAAAAGATGTCAGATGTGATAATGTATTTCCAAATGTGCCTTATCATGAAAGCAATTGAATGAAGCACAAAGAAAGAAGCTAAATCTTATTATCTGCATAATTAATAAATGAATGACCCCTACTAACCTTCTAATCATAAGTAGACTGTCCTCTATTTTTCATCAGATTGCAGACCAGTTTTGAAGCATTGAAGCAATTAGTTTGCTTGACTAAAGTTACTTTTCCATAACCTCTGATTTACGATGAATCTCATCCAGAGCATCTATTGCTGTCAGGTGAGACTGTGGTCCGTGTATTGTAACAGGATAAACAGTTTCTTGAAATACATGAAGATCTGCATGTATGCTGTTGCTTGTACTTCTGGAGATGTGGAGAAAACCCCACCTTCTGTGTGTGTACTTTCTTACGCAAGCTGATGTGGAGATGTGGCTTTAACCACAAATACAGTGATAGCCAAACTGTTTGGAAAAAAGACACATTTCTCCTCAACTTACCCCTTTGCTCCACAGTGTAAAGTGACAAATCAAACAATTCAGATGTGGTAAAAGTGCATACTGAAGACTTAATTTGAGGGAATTTACATGCATTTCAGTCACAGCATGTGACAGCATTGTTACAGAATGATTACAATCAAGTGAATTAAATTTGTAAACAATATGCAATTAATTTCAGTGTGATTTAATAAATCCTGCATCACTGATGAAAAAAGTGAGACCTCACAGAAACATTAGCACTGCTTTGATGCTGGGTGCTGCCAGTTTACAAAAATTGAGCAGAAAAGTGCATACGTATGGGGTGAGGCTTCCGTGAAAATGTGCATAGCTTTAGGCCAAGTTTAATATTTATATATAGTATCTCAAAATGGCATATGCAACATTTTTGTGCATACAAACCATTTACACATGAGCTCCTAGATATTTCTATACATCTCAGAATTCATTGTGCAGCTGTCATCAGCAGTTACATCCTCAAAGAAGATAAATGTGCCATGCATGCCTAAGCCATAACACCTCCAACTCCATGTTTCACTGATGAGGTGGTATGTTTTTGGATCTTGGGCAGATCCTTTTCATCTCCACACTTTGCTCCTGCCACCGCTCTGATACAGGGTCATCTTTGATAGATAGATAGATAGATAGATAGATAG
The DNA here is from genome assembly GCF_016835505.1 of Polypterus senegalus. Classification (NCBI taxonomy): domain Eukaryota; kingdom Metazoa; phylum Chordata; class Cladistia; order Polypteriformes; family Polypteridae; genus Polypterus; species Polypterus senegalus. The sequence continues at coordinate 161,374,358 of NC_053154.1, forward strand.
ATAGATAGATAGATAGATAGATAGATAGATAGATAGATAGATAGATAGATAGATACTTTATTAATCCCAAGGGGAAATTCACATAATCCAGCAGCAGTATCATCTGTCTGCAAGACTATTTTCCAAAATTCTGCAGTCTCTTTTAAGTACTTTTTCACAAACTGTTATTTGTCCATCTTATTTTTGCAGCTATGCATCTTGTAGTGTAGTCCCTGTATTTCTGTTCATGAAGTCTTCTGCATTATAATAGTCTCTGACACATACACATATCAGACAGGAGTTTAGGGGCTTCATTATGGCTTTTTTGATTTTCATTGATATGCCTAGGTATCTGATGCAATGAAACACACCTGTGACACCCATTGTCCCAAACATTATGGTGCCTTGAAGTGGGGGGACCATGTAGAAGGAGTGTTGACATTCCTACATGGTGTGACCGAATTTATGCAAATACCCTAAAAATAAGTCTGCAATGTACACTTTAATCATGTCTAAATGGTTTGATTTGTAATTTTAAAACACAGAGCGAAGGGATAAATCAAGTGAAAATGTGTCTTTGTTCTAAACATTAAGGAGGGCACTGTAAATCAATTCTGACTTAATACATTCCAATATTCATTATGTATTGATATTTATATGTGACTATTCAGCTGATTTTACAAAAATCAGCAGACACATGTTTCTGCTTTTTTCACAGTCCACAAGATGACAACTCAGCAGAAGAACAGTGACCCAGACATGACTTCAACTACTTCTCCACTTATCTACATGTTCATCCATCTATCCATATCACTCCCTTATTGTCTTCAAACCAGATAATTAACTGTGCATCTTAGTACATGTGCAATGGTCACCAATTCAACAATAAATGAGGATTGCCTCATTTGGGACACCAACCCTTGTTTGTAATATCTATCTATATATATAATTCACTGAGGCATTGCAAGACAGAGAGCGCAAGCAAGACAGAGAGCCCCGCCCACCAATTCTAACAGAGCCCCACCAACCAACTGTAAAACCATGGGATATCATGGGATACGCACGACAGGGCCACGCCCGTCAACTCACAGACTCCTCCCACCAACTCTAAGACCATGGGATACACTTGACAGAGCCCCGCCCACCAACTCTATCCCTCCTCCTGTGTCATGGGATACGCATGACAGAGCCCCGCCCGCCAACTGTAACCCTCCTCCTGCGTCCACCGTTGCTCTCAAGGCATGTGCACTGCCTGCTTATGTGCCCGCACACAACAACTCATCAAACACAGCCTCAGTCGCTTTCGTCTGTGCTACAGTCCACATGAGAGAGAGACACACACACACAGGCGCGTGAGAGCGAGACACACACATACACACAGGCGTGCGTGAGAGAGAGAGAGAGACACACACACACAGGCGTGCGAGAGAGACACACACCCACAGGCACACGTTACGGTTCTTGGTTGTTTATTAAATTACAGATTTTTCCCTATTTTTTCCCCATTTTTTTCCCTGTGCTTAAAACTCATTAAAAAAAAGTGTTTTTAGCCAGCGGTTGGTAGCGCTATAGTGCGAACTCTTGGAGTGTTAGTTTTCTCTGTTGTTCAAGGTTTTCTCAGTGTTATTCAATGTTTTTACATTTAGTTTACTATCACGCTGTGCATTCTATGGTATAATTAACTATATTTGTGCTTAAAAACTTAAAAAAATATATATTTACATACAGTTTGTACGGTCTGGAACGGATTAATTGTATTTACATACAATCCTATGAGGGAAATTACTTTGGTTCACGACCAATTCGGTTTACAACCAGAGTTTTAGAATGCATTATGGTTGTGAACCGAGGTTCCACTGTATATATAATCAACCAAGTCGCCCGACCATGGGCTACGCACGACAGAGCCCCGAGCGCCCACTCTAACCCTCCTGCCACGTCATGGGGAACGCACGACAGAGCCCCGACCGCCAACACTCACCCTCCTCCTGTGTCCACCCTCGCTCTCGAGGCATGCACACTGCTTGCTCATGTGCCCGCCCCCAACACGTCACCAAACACATCCTCACTCGCTTTGGTCTGTGCTACAGTCCACATGCAGCTGTGAGCCACGTTGACTGTTCACATTGATAATGCTACGCTAATGCTAATGCTTAATTCTGCACGGCACTATTGAATGAGGAACACCTTACTACTATTAGTGTATACTATATGTATGCATGTAAGAGAAGTGATTTGCATGGTCTTAGCGGTGAGGTTCAGCCCAGCTTCCTTTTCACTCTAAATCCAATTTCTTACCAACAGAGGCTGCCTATTATTAAGAGATGAGCTAAAACCAAACCAACCTGGCTGTCATGGGTGTTTACTTTGCACTCTATGTTGTTATGTTTCAGACTGTTACTTTGATTTGCTCTTGCTCTGGAAGATAATAGGAGTAAAAGCACCCATACAAGGCCAGTAGTCCGTCAATCAAAGCAATCCATTACTGTACTGTATTGGGAAAATTGCAATTGACTTCCAGAAAGGCCCCAGGCTGCTGAGATTAGTGGGGTGTAACTTTTTTCACTGTGTTATGAGGCGGCTTGGCATTGCCACAAAGCTACTTTTTCTGTCTGCCCTGCATTTCTCTACAACTTGTGGAATTGCATCCTCAGACAGAGAGACAGATGTCTGTAACTGTTTTATGTCAGACAGAGACACTGAAATAGCTGAAGATGAAATGAGATGCTGTGTCTAACAGAATGCGATCTTCTGTGCCAAAAGTGAGACCACTTCTAGGCGGCATGCCTTGGGATCTGTTCTCCCAGATGTGGTTTTACCATAGATTATCTTTCCCCAGGTCATCTGTGGGAAGTTCTTTTTACTGGTGGAGCCAGTTCCATTTTAGAGTGACCTTCACCTAGTCTACTTTCAGAACCCCTTCCTCATCTTCTGCCTTAAAATCATATTAATCTCAATTTCTACATCTTTACCCACATTCCAGTTGCTATTTTGAGAGGAAAACACCTACAAAAAAATTTGATTGCAGAAATATTAAAAAAAATAATCAATCCAATCAATAAGTCATAAAATATAAATGATAAACCTCCATTCATTTTCTTCCAGACGGCTTTTGAAACCAGAGAGCTTGCTGTCTAGTGTCACATCTTCCAAGCTTTCAACATACCAGCATGCTTTTCTCAGATTATACTCAGGCTCTGTCAATCAGGTGTCACTTAATAAGAGACACTATGGCAAGTCATCACTGTTTAAGTTGATCATGATTGCAGCTGAAATAGAAGAATTACAAGATGTGATTTAATTTCATTCGCAGAGTTGTTGAGTTCTTTATGTGCTTCTGGCAGGATTCTCCAGTTTCATTAGTGTTGCCTACAAATGATTCAAGAAAATTAGGCATCTTCTAATTTTAGTCGTAGCTTTTACGGGCTTCCAGTAGTTCTAACACTTTGAACTTTATTAAGTGAGTAAGGCTCCTCCCATGTTCTTCTGTGTTACCATCCAGATGGACAAGTCACTTCAGAGGCTAACTAATGAAATTTCCAGCTCCGGTCTTGGCTTCACTGTTAGCCTTGTCTGCCAGCTCAGCGTTTCTGTCAAGGTCTTTGTATTGTGTGTCTTCTTTCCAAATATTTTATGTTGTTTATGCTTTTGTATATTACAATGCTGCGCAAATGGTCTTTTCAAATATTGTCACAGTGAAAGAAGCTATAAAAAGTATAAAAACTGATTAGTTATTTTGTGATAGAGTATAAAAACAAAGATGCCATATGAAACAGAATAATTGGTTACATTACAAAGTGATTTGTTCATATATTTAGAACAACAGAACAAGAACATAAGAACATAAGAAACCTGACAAACGTGAGGAGACCATTCAGTCCATCAAGCCATTTTGTTTAGCTAATAGCTAAACTGTCCCAGTATTTCGTCCAGATTCTTCTTAAAGGTTGTCAAGGTTTCTGCTTCAACTACATGTCTCAGTAGTTTGTTCCAGAGTCCCACAGCTCTTTGTGTAAAGAAGTTCTTCCTGGCTTCAGGCTTTAAATGAGCTATCACTTAATTTCAACTGTTGCCCCCAAGTATGGGATTCACCCTTAAGCAGAAAGACTTCTTCTGGATCTACTGCACCAGTGCCTATGAGGATTATGAAGACCTGGATTAGGTCCCCATGCAGTCTCCTGTGTTCTTTACTAAACAGTCTTTCTGAGTAAATATGTTCTTAAGTCCTGGGATGCACCTAGTTGCTCTCCTCTGCACAAATTCAAGCGCTGGTATGTCTTTCTTGTACTGCACACAGTACTCCAGATGTCATCTCACTAACACATTATATAGTCTGGGTACAATGACAGTTTTTACAATATAACCTAACATTTTATGTACCTTTTTAATCTCTTCTGCATATTTCTTAGATGATAAAAACATTGTGTGAATACAAAGCCCTAAATCCTTCCCAGAGGTTTTTTCCTGTAGGACAGTGTCTCTCATCTTATATTTATAACTGACATTACTTATGCTCATGTGTAGCACTTTGCTTTTTCTACATCAAATGCATTTTCCAAGTGTTCGCCCAGTTCTGAAGGTTGTCTTGGTTTTTCTAAATTGTTTTTTGCTGCCTCTTCAGTGTCTGCCATTGCTTCAATTTTAGCATCATCTGCAAATAAGTTTACTAACTATACCAGTATCAAAGTCATTAAAAAAGTAACAGACCCAGGGAAGACTACTGATGGTTTCCATTGATGACCACACCTCTTGGGAAGCATTTTCCTCTTAGCTGTACTACTTGTCTCCTGCCAGTAAACCAACTTCAGATCATTAAGGCTTCCATAATAAATTAAGGATGCCCCATAACTGTGATCAATGATAGCTGAAATAGAAAGGGTTTGATTGCTTTGTAGGCAATATGGTGGCACAATGCTTAGCGCTGCTGCCTCACAGTTTCAGAGTTTCTGTGCTGATTCTGAGCATGGACACTACATACAGTACATAGAGACTGCATGTTCTTCCAGAGTTAAAATGTTATTTTTCTACCACACTCCAAAGATGTGACCATTAGTTTGATTGGTGACTCTGTAAAACGGCTGAATGAATATGACCTGCAGTGTACTGGCACATCATCTGGAGTTGGATCTTGTCTGGTGCTAAATGCTGCCAGGGTAGACTCTTGATGGCCTTAACTGTGAACTAGATCAGATTGCTTTCACTACTAATGGCTGATGGATAGATAGTTGCTTAGTGGGCAGCATGGTGGCACAGTGGTTAGCATTATACTGTATAAAATATTCATATTCTCCTCATGTCAAATTTCAAACAAATGTGCATTAAGTTAATTGTGAGTCTAAATTAATTCATTGTACTCTGAGTTGGGCTGGTATCTCAACCAAGGCTGGGTTCTGTGATTAATCCTATAGACCTCTTTCTTCTTCTTCATCTTTTCCCACTTCTGTTTGGGGTCAATGTGCTTGATCAACATTCTCCAAACAGCTTGGTCCTGCACCTCCTCACCAGTCAAGACCTTTTCCTTTAGATCTTCTATTACTTTATCCATCCATCTCCACTTTGGCATCTCTAACGTTTTATTCCCCGCACTTCCATTCCCATCACTATTTTGCCCACATATTCATTGTCTCTCCTCATCACAAGGCCAACATGACACCTCAACCGACTCTCCTGTACTTTCTTATATATCTCTCCCACTTTTGTTGTACCTCTGATGGTCTCATTTCTTATTCTGTCTCTTTTTGTAACTCCACACATCCATCTCAGCATTCTCGTTTCTGCCACATGTGACTTCTTCTCCTAAGTTCCTTTTACTGCCCATGTCTCATCACCATACTTCATGGCTGGCCTTACCACTTTCTTAAAAACCTTACCTTTAACCTTCACCTTAATTCTTCCATCACACAAAACTCCTGATCCTTTCCATCCAGTTGTTCCATCCACACTGCACTCTATGGGCTATCTCTGCATCGAGTTTTCCATCTTGGGCTACTACTGAGCCTAGATATTTGAATTCATGCGCTCTTTTCAATAGCTTTCCCTGCAGGCTGGCATCTGAAGACCATGAGATGTATAAAGTAGATTCAGAAAATGGATAAATAAATGTAAGGTGAACTGTATAAAAGTTCTTACATAAAATAAGGTGCTTAATTATTATGTAAAACAGACCTTAACTGTTCCCAATATTTAAGGCATTACATGTATTTCACAAAACTTTAAATTGATTTCTTTATACTTTTTTTATTAAGAATTCTTGGTTATTCTGTTAAGAATTACAAAGTCGTTTTTACTGTGAACAGCAATATGTCCATCCATCCATTATCCAACCTGCTATATCCTAACTACAGGGTCACGGGGGTCTGCTGGAGCCAATCCCAGCCAACACAGGGCGCAAGGCAGGGCGCCAGCCCACTGCAGGGTACGCACACACACACACACCAAGGACCATTTAGAATCGCCAATGCACCTAACCTGCAGGTCTTTGGGAGGAAACCCACACAGACACGGGGAGAACATGCAAACTCCATGCAGGGAGGACCCGGGAAGTGAACCTGGGTCTCCTAACTGCGAGGCAGCAGCGCTACCCACTGCACCACCGTGCCGCCCACAGCAATATGTAAAAGTTGAAATATTATTTCCTTACAAAAGGTACATAAGGTTAGCACAGAATGAAGTAAGTGGTATGGCAGGGTATGGTATGAAAGCCTCGAGCACAGACTAACTTGGTCTTGTAAGAAGGGAATTGTTTTTTTGTAATTATACATCACCTGCTGTAACTGGGAGTGGTCCCAACTCACTATGTCACACAGACTAGACACAGGGGCACCCAGTTCCGGTCCTGGAGGGCTGCATTGGTGACAGCTTTTCATTTTGACCATTTTCTTAATTAGTGACCAGTTTTTGCTGCTAATTAACTTCTTTGGCCTTAGTTTTAATTAACTTGCCTCGGACCCCTTAGTTCTTTCTTTTTCCTTAATTTGCATCCTAACAATAATGAGACACAAAACAATCCTCCATGTGACCAGCTAACCATATTATCTGAAAATAAAGAAAGGTGATGATCTCAGTAAGGCTGATGTCTCAGGTCATCAAAACATTTTGAAGGTGTTCTTAAAAAAACAGAAAGTCAACAGCTTTGGAAATGTCTGCTGTGGCAGAATGAGAGCAGCAATGAGCCATTTAATTAAATAACGGGTTTAATTGACTACAAGAATTGAATTCTTATTAAGGAATTGGTTGGAGTGAAATTGGTTGGGGTTTGAAGCTCCAATTTAGTTGGTCATCGTTTGGCTTGTCTCACATCTCATTTCTGTTTGGCTGGCATTTAATAGAGAAAAGAATCAATTCAGAGGACTGAATCCTTAAAAATCCTTAAAAACAGGACTATTAAAATGAAGAGAAGAGAAGTTAATTAGCAGTGAAAACTGGTCACTGATAAGAAAAAGAAATGAAAACCTGCAGCCAGTGTGGTCATAAAGGATCAGAGTTGGACAGCATCCCATAGAAGACATATCACTCACTGAGCACAAGCCATCAGAGGCTTCAAAGTGTAGTTTGTGTTCCATGAACAGTAAAGAGTCTTTGATATTATTAATTACATTTGCAAATACTTATCATTTACTTAGTATGCACTTCTCACCTCAAACTCAAATGTTTTTGTTGGGTTATTGTTGGCTTAATTACGTTTTCCTTTCTGCCATGTTGTCAGGCTGCCTCTTTTCTAGAACTGTCATTTCCCGCTCAGTCAGATACCCAGTTAAATGAGACTCAGACAATAGGCATACAACAACAAAGATGAGGACTGCTGTTTAATATATCCTAGGGCTTACCTTTCCAATTCTAGACTTGTTAAAACCTGTCTGCAAATCACGTTTCAAATGGAGCACATCTTTAACCAGCCATCACTTTAGGCTCATATTAATAGCACAAGGGCAGCCAGGAATCAGAATCCTGCACCGTCGGCCCTCTTCTAATCAGAGCGCTCAGGCACTCTTTATGGGCATTTACTCTGACGTAAGTTTCAGAGCATTCTGTCACAGGGAGGAACAAAGGAGGCTGTTGGCAAAGAAGATGAAAGCATGAAAGCCCATTAATAAACTGTGGTAATGTCACTTGTCAAATTGAATGATCACTAAAATGTCCCTTTTATGAAGCATTATCTATGACTATGTAAATGTAATGCAAGCATATATTATGCAACATTTCAAAATAAACAGCCATGCATAGGTATAAAAACAGACAACAATTATTTCCCTTCTTGCCATACTCCAACTCATCTACTATCTAAGTTCTTCCTTTAGGATTTGTTGAAGTCCCAAAACAAAATCCCCACATAAATACATGGAGAACATTTGATCACCATACAGATATGAGGTGTCATTTAGGAAAAAAAATCATACTTTTTGCTTCAGCTACTGTATATTGAAATGCTGGTGCACATCCTTGTGTGAAAATTGTTCCTTATACAGGCAGTGATCCAGTTTGAATTTGAATAAAGTTGCTAGGTATCTCTTGTTCTTGCCTTGCAACTCATGACTACTGGGATAGGCTCCAGTTGCTTTGTGGCTCTTCAATGGATAAGCACATTCAGAAAATGGATGGCTGGACCATCCACACAAACCATCAAGAGCCCATAGTTCACTTAGATCAGGTTGGAACATAACTCACACCTACATTGCTTAAAAAAATTAAAGGGACACTTTTTAATCAGAATATAGCATCAAGTCAATGAAACTTCTGGGCTATTAATCTGTCACGTCTGTTAATCAGTTTCAGCTGCTTTGGTGTTAATGAAATTAACAACAGGTGCACTAGGCGACAACAATGAGATGACCCCCAAAACAGGAATGGTTAAATAGAAGGAGGTTGCCCTTTAAATAAGCACCCTGATGTGCTCCAGGTGTGTTCCTGGCAATTTCAACCAACACGCCCCAGTGTGGCGGAAGTGCTGGTTGTTTCCCGGAAGCACTCCGGGTGTCCCTGTTCCTCTTCCCCAGCACTTCCTGGTGAGGCAAAAGTGCTGAGGTCCAGGGTCTTCCAGGTATTGGGGTCCCCCTGGCGGTAACCCCGGGTCCCTACAGGGTCGAGCTTCCCAGTTCTTTACCTGCGGCCCCCAGGGCGGTGGCCCCCTCGAGGTCTGGACGAGGCACAAACCCTCCTCTGGTCTTCTCGGGCATCCCGGCTGGGTACCACCTCCATCCGGGTACCACAATAGATAGATAGATAGATAGATAGATAGATAGATAGATAGATAGATAGATAGATAGATAGTTTATTAATCCCCAAGGGGAAATTTACATACCCTAGCAGCAGCATACTGATATAAACAATATTAATTAAAAAGTGAAAGAGTTTAACAGGTGGAGGCCACTGACATTTTTCCCTCCCTTCGAAGACTATAATATGACACCAAAAAAAACTCAGAATCAGTGTCTCCATGATGGGACAGTTAACTTCGTAAGCTGGAATGTTAAAGGCCTGAATCACGAATTAAAGAGAAAGAAAGTACTTTCTCACCTAACAGGTCTAAATGCTAAAATAGTATTTTTACAGGAAACCCACTTACTAAGTAAGGATCAGTTCCGCTGCAAAAAGACTGGACTGGCCAAATGTTCCATTCTAGTTTTACAAAGAAAACTAGAGGGGTGGGAATTCTCATACATAGAACAGTACCATTTGTAGCATCAGATGTAGTATTGGATCCTGAAGGGAGATATGTGATGGTCATGGGAGACTTATCTAACTGTAAAATGATTTTGATAAATGTTTATGCACCTAATGTTGATGATAAGGAATTTATACAAAATTTATTTGCATCCATTCCCAATCTGAACACTCATAAACTTATAATGGCTGGGGACTTTAATTGTGTTCTAAATCCACTTTTAGATAAGACTTCCTCCACAGGGGAACGCAACTAACACCGCAAAGATAATTACAAAGTTTATAACTGATCACAACTTATCAGATCCCTGGAGGTTTTTAAACCCAAATTCAAGAACATATTCTTTCTACTCACCAGTACATCATTGCTACTCAAGGATTGATTACTTTTTATAGATAATAACTTCTTGCCTAAGATTAAATCTTGTAAATACGATGCTATTGTTATTTCAGACCATGCTCCGATGATCTTGGAGCTGAAATTACTAAGCCCCATACACTCACCCCGCAGATGGCGCCTCAATCCGCTTCTATTAGCTGACGAGAATTGTACTGAATTTATATCCAAACAAATTGAATTCTTTCTAGAGACAAATACATCCCCTGAGATCTCTGCAGGAATACTCTGGGAAACTCTTAAGGCCTTCTTAAGAGGACAGATTATCTCATATCTTTCCCACAGAAATAAATCCGAAGAAAGTAGCAGAGATAAAAAGCGAAATTACTAAAATAGATGAAGAACATGCCAGACTACCAAGCGAGACTCTACATAAGAGGAGGCAGGCTCTACATTCAGAATTAAACCTCTTGACAACTAAAGAAACCGAACAACTAATTTACAAATCCAGACATCATTATTATGAACATGGAGAGAAAGCTAATAAGCTTTTAGCGCAACAAATTCACAAGCAAGAAGTGCAACGCAATCTCGTAATTACTAACACTAATGGAGATAAAATCATCGAACACAAAAATATAATGTACACTTTTAGAGACTACTATAAATCCCTATATACTACTGAGTTTAAAGAAGACAATATACAATCTAATGCATTTCTGGATAAATTACAGATACCACAAATTGACGCTATTAGTGTGGAGGAGCTCGATAAACCTCTGTCATTATCAGAATTACTGGATGCTATAAAGTCACCCAAGGTGGAAAAGCAGCAGGCCCTGATGGCTACCCTGCAGAGTTTTACAAGAAATTCTCCGCTCAGCTAGCTCCCTCCTATTAGCAACATTTACAGAAGCCAGAGATAACCAATCTCTTCCACAAACCTTTCGCCAAGCACTAATCACTGTCTTTCCAAAACAAAATAAGGACTTATTACAATGTGCATCATACAGACCAATTTCACTTCTGAATAACGACGTTAAAATACTCTCTAAAATCATAGCTAGAAGGATGGAGAAAGTGCTCCCTCAGTAATATCACAAGACCAAACTGGATTTATTAGGGGCCGACACTTATCTTCAAATCTTCGCCTGTTTAATGTAATATACTCACCAACTAAATCAAACACCCCAGAAATATTATTATCATTGGATGCAGAAAAGCATTCGACATGATTGAATGGAAATACCTTTTACTATTTTGGAGAAGTTTGGGTTTGGCCCAACATTTGTGCATGGATTAAATTACTGTATACTAACCCAGAAGCTTCAGTTTGCATCAATAACATTTGCTCAGACTACTTTAAACTAGAACGTGGCACAAGACAAGGATGCCCTTTGTCACCACTGCTGTTTGCAATTGCCATTGAACCACTGGCAATACATTGTCGAAATACTGATCAGATAAAGGGGATTAGCAGAGAAGGACTGGAACAGAAAATCTCATTATATGCAGATGACATGGTACTGTATATATCGGACCCAGAAAATTCTGTGCCTGCAGTCTTAGCAGCACTCACAGAATTTCAAAAGCTCTCTGGTCTCAGAATTAATCTGAATAAAAGTGTACTCTTTCCGTGAATTCGCAAGCATATAATATTAGATTAGACACCCTTCCTTTTATCATTGCAGAACAGTTTAAATACCTCGGGGTAAACATCACAAGTAAACATAAAGCTCTTTATCAACAAAATTTCGTCGCCTGTATGGAAAAAATTAAACAAGACTTGCATAGATGGTCACCCCTTCATCTCACACTAGCTGGAAGAATTAACACTGTTAAGATGAATATTCTTCCTAAGCTCCTTTTTATTTCAAAACATACCAATATACATTAATAAATCGTTCTTTAAGCAATTAGATTCAACAATAACCTCATTTATTTGGAATTCTAAACATCCACGCATCAAAAGAGCGACCCTACAAAGACAAAAGGCAGAAGGCGGCATGGCTCTACCTAACTTCCAGTTTTATTACTGGGCGCAAATATACAGTCGATAAGAACCTGGACACAAATAGAAGAACATACACAGGCATGGACCGCAATAGAAGTAAAATCCTGCAGTACTTCTTTGTATTCCTTGCTTTGTGCTCCAATAAACACACGCTATCGGCAATACACTAATAACCCAATTGTGCTCCACTCACTTAGAATCTGGAACCAATGTAGAAAGCATTTTAAGACGGAGAAGCTTCTTTCTGTGGCACCCTGCAAAAGAACCACCTCTTTCAACCCTCACAAACATATGCAGTTTTTAATATCTGGAAAAATTTGGAATTAACTTGCTTAGAGATCTTTATATAGACAACGCCTTTGCATCCTATGAACAATTACATTCCAAATTTAACATTCCAGCTACAAATTTCTTTCACTATCTTCAAATCAGGAACTTTGTTAAACAGAACCTTCCAGATTTTCCTCATCTTGCACCCTCATCCACGCTGGAAAAATTATTGCTCAATTTCAAGGAGTTAGACTCCATCTCTACAATATATAAAATCCTTTTACAATCCCTTCCTTTCAAAGATCCAAGAGGACACTGGGAAAATGACCTCTCAATTAATATATCAGAAAAGGAGTGGAAAGTAGCAATGCAGAGAATTCACTCAAGCTCCATATGCAAAGCATACAATTATACAACTCAAAATTATATATCGAGCACATCTGTCTCACTAAAACTCTCCAAAATGTTTCCAGGGCATGATCCAACCTGCGACGTTGCAACCAAGCCCCAGCCTCACTAGGTCACATGTTCTGGGCCTGCTCCAAATTAACATTATTCTGGACAAAAATTTTTAATTACCTCTCAGACAGTCTTGGACTCACAATCCCTCCTAACCCATTAACAGCTGTGTTTGGGGTTCTTCCAGAGGGTCTTAAAGTGGAGAAAGACAAACAAATTGTGATTGCATTCACTACACTGTTGGCACGCAGACTTATTCTGATAAACTGGAAGAACCCAAACTCTCCTCTTTAAGTCAGTGGGAAACTGATGTGTTATATTATTTAAAATTGGAAAAATCAAATACTCAGTTAGAGGATCTGTGCAGACTTTTTTCAAAACATGGCAGGATCTAATCAGTAATATTCTGAAATGATTTTATAAAGCACATAGAATTTGTTGATTTAGGTATTTTTAAAAGCCTTAAATTTTACACCGCTTGGCTTGCTCTCTCTCTCAAGGGTGGGGATCGATCTGTTCTTAGCATAATTTTTTTTTTTAAAACTTGATTGCTATGTATTGATTGTAATAAAATTAATAAATAAATAAAAAAAAAAAAAAAAAAAAAGAGTTGGACATCCCTGGAGTACAGGATCCCATAGAAGACATATAGGGTGGCATCAAGAAATGATCACTCACTGAGCACAAGCCATCAGAGGCTTCAAAGTGTAGTTTGTGTTCCATGAACAGTAAAGAGTATTTGATAGTGTGAATCGATACATTTGCAAATACTAACATTTACACAGTCTGCACTTCTCACCTCAAACTCAAATGTTTTTCGCTGGGTTAACGTTGGCCCAAATCCACCTTTCTGCCATGTTGTCAGGCTGCCTCTTTTATAGAACTGTCATGGCCCCACTCAGTCAGATACTCAGTTAAAAGAAAAGCTCAGACAGGAGGCATACAACAACAAAGATGAGGACTGGAATGTTTAATATATCCTAGGGCTTCCCTTTCCAATTCTAAAAATGTTAAAACCTGTCTGCAAATCACGTTTCAAATGAAGCTCTCCTTTCACCAGCCCTTTCTTTAGGCTCATATTAATAGCACAAGGGCAGCCAGGAATCAGAATCCTGCACCGTCGGCCCTCTTCTAATCAGAGCGCTCAGGCACTCTTTATGGGCATTTACTCTGACGTAAGTTTCAGAGCATTCTGTCACAGGGAGGAACAAAGGAGGCTGTTGGCAAAGAAGATGAAAGCATGAAAGCCCATTAATAAACTGTGGTAATGTCACTTGTCAAATTGAAAGATCATTAAAAATGTCCCTTTTTATAAAGCATGATCTATGACTAGGCAAATGAAATGCAAGCATATATTATGCAACATTTCAAAATAAACAGCCATGCATAGGTAAATAAAAAACAGACAACAATTATTTCCCTTCTTGCCATTACTCCAACTCATCTACTATCTAAGTTCTTCCTTTAGGATTTAAGTTGAAGTCCCAAAACAAAATCCCCACATAAATACATGGAGAACATTTGATCACCATACAGATATGAGGTGTCATTTAGGAAAAAAAATCATACTTTTTGCTTCAGCTACTGTATATTGAAATGCTGGTGCACATCCTTGTGTGAAAATTGTTCCTTGTATACAGGCAGTGATCCAGTTTGAATTTGAATAAACTTGCTAGGTGTTGTTCTTGCCTTGCAACTCATGACTACTGGGATAGGCTCCAGTTGCTTTGTGGCTCTTCAATGGATAAGCACATTCAGAAAATGGATGGCTGGACCATCCACACAAACCATCAAGAGCCCATAGTTCACTTAGATCAGGTTGGAACATAACTCACACCTACATTGCTTAAAAAAATTAAAGGGACACTTTTTAATCAGAATATAGCATCAAGTCAATGAAACTTCTGGGCTATTAATCTGGTCAGTTACGTGGCAGAGGGGGTTGTTAATCAGTTTCAGCTGCTTTGGTGTTAATGAAATTAACAACAGGTGCACTAGAGCGACAACAATGAGATGACCCCCAAAACAGGAATGGTTAAATAGAAGGGAGGTTGCCCCTTTAAATAAGCACCCTGATGTGCTCCAGGTGTGTTCCTGGCAATTTCCAACCAACACGCCCCAGTGTGGGCGGAAGTGCTGGTTGTTTCCCCGGAAGCACTCCGGGTGTCCCTGTTCCTCTTCCCCCCAGCACTTCCTGGTGTGGCAGAAGTGCTGAGGTCCAGGGTCTTCCAGGTATTGGGGTCCCCCTGGCGGTAACCCCGGGTCCCTACAGGGTCGAGCTTCCCAGTTCTTTACCTGCGGCCCCCAGGGCGGTGGCCCCCTCGAGGTCTGGACGAGGCACAAACCCTCCTCTGGTCTTCTCGGGCATCCCGGCTGGGTACCACCTCCATCCGGGTACCACAATAGATAGATAGATAGATAGATAGATAGATAGATAGATAGATAGATAGATAGATAGATAGATAGATAGATAGATAGATAGATAGTTTATTAATCCCCAAGGGGAAATTTACATACCCTAGCAGCAGCATACTGATATAAACAATATTAATTAAAAAGTGAAAGAGTTTAACAGGTGGAGGCCACTGACATTTTTCCCTCCCTTCGTCTTTTCTGACTGTTTTTTTCCCTAATTTTGCATTTGGCTACGGTCAATGTCACTACTGGTATCATGAGGCGATAACTGGACCCTACAGAGGTTGCACAGGTAGTCCTACATCTCCAGGATGGCACATCAATATTTTCCAATGCCAGAAGGTTTGCTTTGTCTCCCAGAACAGTCTCAAGGGCATGGAGGAGATTCCAGGAGACAGGCAGTTACTCTAGGAGAGCTGGACAGGGCCGTAGAAGGTCCTTAACCCATCAGCAGCACTGGTATCTGTTCATTTGGGCAAAGAGGAACAGGATTAGCACTGCAAGAGCCCTACAAAATGACATCCAGCAGGCCACTAGTTTGAATGTCTCTGCACAATTAGAAACAGACTTCATGAGGGTAGCCTGAGGGCCCAACGTCCTCTAGTGTACCATGTGCTCACTGCCCGGCACCGTGGAGCTCGATTTGCATTTGCCATTGAATACCAGAATTGTCAGGTCCACCACTGGCGCCCTGTGCTTTTTACAGATGAGAGCAGGTTCATCTTGAGCACATGTGACAGACGTGAAAGAGTCTGGAGAAGCTGTAGAGAACTTTATGCTGCCTGTAACATCGTTCAGCATGACCGGTTTGCAGGTGGGTCAGTAATGGTCTGGGGAAACATATCCATGGAGGACCTCTACAGACTAGACAATGGCACCTTGACTACCATTGAGTATTGGGATGAAATCCTTGGACCCATTGTTAGACTCTGTGCTGGTGTAGTGGGTCCTGGGTTCCTCCTGGTGCATGACAATGCCTGGCTTCATGTGGCGAGAGTATACAGGCAGGTCCTGTAGGATGAAAGAATTGATACCATTGACTGGCCCCCATGATAAATCCAAAAGAACACCTCTGGGACATTATGTTTCGGTCCATCCGATGCTGCCAGGTTGCACCTCAGACTATCCAGGAGCTCAGTGATGCCCTGGTCCAGATCTTGGAGGAGATCCCCCAGGACACCATACATCGTCTCATTAGGAGCATGTCCCGACATTGTCAGGCATGCATACAAGTCTATTTCCTTTAT
Organism: Polypterus senegalus; assembly: GCF_016835505.1. Taxonomy (NCBI): domain Eukaryota; kingdom Metazoa; phylum Chordata; class Cladistia; order Polypteriformes; family Polypteridae; genus Polypterus; species Polypterus senegalus. The sequence continues at coordinate 161,390,739 of NC_053154.1, forward strand.
ATAATTTTAACGAGTCATGGTGAGCGTGGCCTGTGCCTGTGACTGACAATCAGGTAGCATGACATCCCAAGCAAGTCAGCTATAGGGGTATGTCATTTATCACAACAAAATAAAACAGATCGGACTTTCTCTTAAGTTGCACGAGTTATCTACACATGAGTGAGCGAAGTAATCTGTCATCCTCTGTGATTCCTAGTTGCAGGAGTAGATCTAACATCAGGGTGTCCTCTTCTGAAGTGATTAAGGGGAACCACGACCCACTTCTCAATGAAACATATGAGTGTCAGCGATTCTAAATTAACCAGGGGGCACCCTCTCATTTGACGGAATTATTGAGTATCCACGAGTTGAAATGAAATTTGCACAGGAATCAAAAATGACAAATACCATGCTGCATTAAATGACCCATTGTCCATGCGTTGCCTTGTTAAAAGTATGATCAGCTCACTGTTAAAGAGCTGTCACCCAGGAGTCTGTGGGGGTCTCAAAACGTCCTTGCCTAGTCATGTAATCTGACATCATTAAGACAAGAAGATCTGATAACTGCAGTCATTAAGTTTGGCATGCTCTTAACCTTAAAGTCAAGTCATGTTATGCTGCCCTAATACTCTGCTCATTTAGGCCCTGGTATTGTTTGCAGATAGGGAATACTCATCATTCAGAAGTCTGTAAGGCAAACTAAATATGCAGAGTGAACAGGGCCCTTAAAGCCCAGGCCACTCTCTACATGTATTTACATAAGGAGAGTTATGACAGCTTCAGCATTCCAGTCAAGTAGCGTGACATTCTCAGTGATGAAGTGCCATATTTTTGTTGCAAGTCATTTGGACAAGTTTCATGAAACAAAGAAAGTGGGCATGCAAACATAATAGAAGCTTGACTGTCCAAAGACTCATGTTTGTCATACCTCAACAAAACGGAAAAAGGGAAAAGACTGTCATGAACTCACCATATCTGAAAAATATCCTTGCAACCACTGGCCCTGTTACTTGCAATAGGAAATTTGAAACTGTGATGAGAAGTCGGGAGGTAGTCATATAATCCATCTCCCCTACAATTACTGATCATGTAATGGGAAATCCTACAACTGTAATGAGATCTAGCAACTGCAGTGATTAAGTGTAATATAGCAAGATGCCAGCTTTAGTTATACTTGTGACTAGAAACATCACCAGGATTTAATTAAGGAGTACAGGGTCTCAGTGAAAAACTGTAGAAGTGGATAAAGTGAGTGAAAGTGAAAAGACAGTAAGGCAAAAATTCATTAATGGTGAAGCCATCATGGAACAAAAAAGAAAGTCCAAATTATAATTAAAAAAAAACACCAAGGTTAAAACCTTATGCATGATATACATGGGAACACCACAAAGCTCACTTCTGATTGCCATGAGGATGTGGCGCAACTTCTTTAGTGACTCAGCAATACAGCGTGGTTCCAAAACAACAGTGGTGCAGAAGCTGCAGCCTGATATTGATTCATCTTTGCACCTGCACCCCACTCCAGTTTTGTTTCTCCCTAGATGGTTGCAGTCACACCCCATCTTGGTACTCCAGAGTCAAAGATGGGAAAGCCACAAAAGTTAGGGTTTGCTCTAAAATATCCTTGTGCATCATGATTCAACTCCTCCTGGCAGACTCTAGCAAAACTGAACTCTAAAAAAGGGGTATGGTTACTGGAAAGGGCTACTGACTACTCTGGCTTCTCTGCTGCTGGACGTTTTCTTAGATTAACATCCTCTTCCTTATACTGTATGTGGGACCTTATTTTTCTAATTAGGATGTGTTCCGGTAAAGTCTTCTATGGTACTCAATCCCAGATACTTATGGCCTTCTAGTTCTTATACAAAAATAACACAATTTAATTAAAGAAAATCACATACAAAAGTGGGGAAATATAAATTTCATCACTACAGTACTGGAAAGTAAAAGGTATAACAGGAAGAAAAGCAAAACACACAGGTATTGCGAAAGCAAAATGGAATGTGTTATCAAAGCTAAAAGGTTCAAATAAGAATACTCTTCATGTTATTAATGAGCAATTAAGATTTTCTAAAAAGAAATCTGTATCCGAGGCAGTGAGCATCCTGCTGGTGACTTCTTATACTGTCACTGACACTTGGTTGAGTTTAATCTCATCATTTGTTTTCTGTTCAAGCTTTTATTATGGTGTAGAATTTGGGCAGGAAATAATTCAGAATAAATAATGACGTATCGATTTCTGATCACTAGATTTCCTCCCCTAATAAATAAAAATATCTTCTTTCATAAACATACTGTAAACAGGCAGAGAGACAGACAGGCCGACAGATAGATAGATAGATAGATAGATAGATAGATAGATAGATAGATAGATAGATAGATAGATAGATAGATAGTGATGAGCTAACGTGAATGTGTTCCCCTGTGATGGACTGGCACCCTAACTACAGTATCTCCTGCTTATTGAGATAGGCTCTCACCAGCAACTGAAGCTGAAGGAGCAAGAAAAGAATGGTATCTCTTTTGAATTTTGCTTTCACTTGTTAAATTTGTCTTGACTGTAATGAATGTTATCTATTTCAAATAAAAATCAATTAAAATGTAAAAAAAAAAATTAAAATGAGAGCCCCTGTGACCATGCCCAGGATTAAGCAGGCTTAGAAAATGATATGGTATAGTTAAAAATTATTTCTTCACACAGCAGACTGCCGTTACATGAAAGCAGCACACTGAGGCTTTTCGATAAATCATCTCATTGATAAGTGAATATGAATAAAAAGATAACTTGGACTAAATGGCCTGTTCACATGAAAATGTTCTGATATGGTCCATTGCAGTGTTAAAATTTCAGGACATTCCCTATTTCTTTTTTAATTATTCCCAGTAGAAATCTTAAGTAAAGACCAAAAACCATTGCAAACATTTTTAGGGTGAAAGAAGAATTCATAATTTTAGTTATCTAATAAAGGAGAACTTTCTCCTGCTTTGGCAACTGTGTTTCTTATTTGTATGTACAGACAGACAGACATACAGATAGATAGATAGATAGATAGATAGATAGATAGATAGATAGATAGATAGATAGATAGATAGATAGATAGATAGCCATTATTGCTTTCCTGTGTGCATTTCTCTGAGTTGCCTTATCTGAAGTCTTAGCTGTGGTCTTTCAGTGCATATTTAAAAAGGAAAGGAAACCCTGCCCTTGATTGACCGCTAATTTATTTGCTTCATTTATTTGGACTTCTTTTACTTGGTGGCCAAGTGGCCCAGTGATTTGCATGTATCACATAAATCATCCTGACAGAAAGTTACATTTCTAACTAGCCTCTGTGTGAACTCCCCTTAGCCGCCATGTTGAAAAGAAGAATGTTGTTGCTGTAGTTACCATTCCAGTGCATAACAATGTACAGTATTTCCCCCTTGACAAAACTGGAATGTGCTGAAAGGAAAAGCACAGCCTTCTCAGATTTGATGTCTGGAGGAAGAGGAACAAGAAGTAGCGCCTGGAAACGTCTGCTGTTGTCTTCATTTCAAGTCTACTACACATGTTGCACACAAGTCCTAGGGTGCCATTGACCTTCTGAAGGTCCACAGCTACGCTGTCCGTGGTGCTGCCAGTCTGTAAGTTAAACTGTCAGACCAAGAGTATGAAAGTCATGTGGTCTTGAAGTTACCAGGTCTAAGTTACTTGGAGACTTAAATGGTTTAACCCCAGAGCTGGATCAATTCACAAAGCTAAGCCAAAGGCAAGATAAAAGAGTCTCTGATATGAATCTTTGGAATGAAGAGAAGTTCTCACACTGAAGTGGGTGGCTGTTTGTCTCTTAAGAACCAGAACTATTTCTGTCAGCAGAAATGTAAGTCATAATTTACAATATTTGCAAATAGTTTAAATATGTTGATTCACAATAAATGTTTCTCTACTCTACTCTCTATTCAAGGTCTCAGTTTGACGTAACAAGTTTTGATCAGCCTCAATCAAATGTCTAAATGGCCTTCTGAAACTTCCACCAGCATGCCACAAACAAATAGACTCCTAGAACCAAGTAACACAGACTGTGTGAGCAATCAAATAGTCCCCAGTACAAATTAAAGTTCAATTTTCCTGAAAATCAACTTGGGATGCCAGCATAGTTCTCATTTAATTATCCATATTCTTAGTTGCTTGTTCCATTCAGAGCAGGAGCGGACTGGGACTCAGAACTGGCCCGGCCATCCTTCAATGAGTGAGGTGATGAGTTTGACCTACTCTGCCCATTATTCATTGTAAATTTCTTAAAATTTGTGATTATTATGCGGCTCGCTACTTGCTATGAGCCTATGATATGAGCTCTATCTAAACTGTTGCCAAACTTAATCTGTACACTGTTGTTTAGACACAACTTAAAATTTGACGACATGCTTAGAAATAAAATTTAATGAAAAATAAAAATTTAGTAACACAGCTTACACGTTATTAGAGTACATGTCAAAAGTCAATGTCATGTCCAAGTGCCAGTACCCTAGTAGACTAGTAGCTTACACAGTTCGCTGCTTTTAGCATCCACATCATGAACAATGCTGTTAGTGTTAAGTTTGGCTAGGATACTTTTCTCCACCGACATCAACATGAATGCCTCAAGATGTTCTCAGGTGGCTTTTGAATAATTATAACCAAGGTTATAATGAAAACCTCACATGATTGAAATGTTACATTAACTTAATAAACTATAAATGTTCTGTCCTAGTATGAAAAATTCCTATCCTGTGCTTTATAACTTTATTTCATCATACTAATAATCACAGCTGAAAACCATTAATTATCGCTCACACTGATGACCATAGAACAATAAAATGCCTAATACATAATCTAAACTAATTAGTACCGAAGAATTTAAATACTAGAATATGGAATAAAATAAATTGCAATAATGTATATTCTAACCGTAATTGGCAAAAGGCAGTTTTGACCAAATTTTTCGCTGCAACATTGTGTACTGACAACTAAAACAACTTGATGACATAATATAGTATATTATATAGGACTATATAAATCGCAGTACCAGACAGATAATGTTTAGTAGGTTAGAAAATGTATTTTAATGTCAAACAGTAACCAGTACATAAAATTTATTTCATGAAACGGCCGGCCCATGACCAGACCGGAGTCTGTGGCCCACCAGGCATTGCCCAAATGCCCTAATGGCCAGTCCACCCTTGATTCAGAGTCATGGGAAGCTGATCTCTATCTCTGTGGCATAAAGGGTACAAGACAGAAAACAGCTTTGAATAGGGTGCCACTCTATGGCAGTCTCTGTGAATTTGGCAATACGCTAATTATGTGTTAATCTGTAAAAAAGGAAAAGGTTTGGCTTAAGTAACCAGTTATTAATAGAAGACAGAATGCAAGAAAATCAATTATGAAGGTTATGAGTAAGGCCGATGACAGCTATTATTTAAATATTTTGAAGAAAACTACAAATGGAAAATGGCACAAAGATTATTTTTGCATGCAATTTACAAACGGATTTTCTCAAATACAGAACTGGCAATATCTGAAACAACTATCCCAGCCATGTAATTTGCAGTAGCACCCTTAGATCTCAATCTGACACGGTTTTAGGTATATTACATGATAGGTGTTCAGCCAAATCGTTATTTCTCGTCAAATAATGTTGCACATTCCTTGTTTTCCCTACCCACTGTTGACATCAGGGGTCTGTTTTTATTATTGGTATCAAAATTAGAAATAGACAGGCTGCCAAAACTCACCATCCCCCTTCAGGTCAAATTGCTTAGCTCAGTTTCCCATTTCCTAATTTGAATTCAAGAAGACATACTGCTGCAGGACAGCTGGATTCCATGCCTCGGCTACGATCGTCGGGCCAAGTAATGACACATATCCTCCTTGTGTTATGACAACAATGCTTTCCCTCATTATTTAGCCATCTTATCTAGGAGATTTTTTCCTTCCTGTAGTTTGCCTATAAGGGAAGCGTGTCGGCAGAGCCCTGCCTGTCGTGTGTGTGGTGCGATTACGGTCCTTATGAAATGTGTATCGTTTTATCAGTTCATTTTAATTTGCTACTATTTGGGCTTTGGCATTTTCATTAAAAAGATCTAGAAAGGCACGACTAAAAAAGCATGAAACGGGAACTCATCCAGATTCTTTAAAAGCCTCCGCAAACATTCAAGCTGGTTCTTACTAAAGTACACTTTACTTGTCTCGCGTCGGGACAGACTCCGGTAGATGGATGTCTCGAGTTCACTCGCATGCCGGCGGCCCCTGCAATTAAAGTCACTTACAGTAGGCGCTTCGCTATAGCAATTAAGACAGTGTGCAGTCATCAGCTTCAAAATAGATTTAGCTAAAGAAGATTAGCACTAATCTCTGTTATTTAACTTTCACTTTAGATGCATGAAAAAAGGCAACATATCATTATAAAAAAACAACGATGAGCAACCAACGTTTGCTGCTACGGAAGGCTCTCTGAGTGGGACAACTTGGAACTCCTCGTGACATATCCCCGTGGGGTCACGTAGAGTTAGTTAGCAGGCATCAGATCTCCACGCCTGCATCATGATATCACTCCAGATCTGGGTGCTGGCATTTGTTGTACTATTCGCCCATTCGAGCAACAAAAGGAAATTGAGAAAACATCCGTCACGAATTGAAATATGAAAGCCCTTCTTGCCACTCTAGTTTCTTCCTCCAGTGATCCACACTGTGGCCGTAGTAATACATACGGTTAGTCTGATATTAATACACTGCTAATCATGTCCTGTACTTCTTAAGTGTTAGTAATATTCATGCGCTTTGCTCTACTGCATCCTTTCATGTTCTCAATCCTGTTGTTTTAGTTTAGGATTTGTCAAAACCTAACTAGAGCCTACGCCCCCTTTACAGTAGACATTAACATGACCTTCGGATCGAATTGTAATCGGATCATTCAGGCCACATTCGGAGGTGATCACAAAAACGACAGCGACGCATTTAACACGTGAAAGCAAAATACATTTTCTGTGCGCGCATGTAGCGGAAAGGTGACATCTGCGTTCTATCCGGACACCACGGTGACACTACAAACGCGTTTTCGGCCCGGTGCAAGAAATGGCCAGGGCACCATACGTCACCACAGGTCTAAGGCACCAGTCCTAGAGCTGCAGTTACAGGACAGCAGTTAAGGTTAGGTGTTAGTATGGCTAGCGCTTAGGATAATTGGTTAAGGTTAGGGGTTAGTTTTGTTAAAGGTTAGGGTTTGGTGTGGCTAGCGTGACAATCAATTTGATTTGTGACGACATATAACCGTTTATTAACAAACTGCGGGTCTAGCCATGTGGTGATGTCACTGCCGCCCTCAAACTGCTGGAACTGACCTGCGGTATGGTGCTATGCCTCTGTAGGTCAATACATCTCAGTGTAAGTGGAATCTGGTTAGACAATTAATGTATACATTTAATATAGAAAAAAAAGCATGTTAATGTCAAATGTAAAGTAGGACCTACTGAAAAAATCAGACACCCAATGAATATCAGAGTCAGTGCTGGTATGGATACACACCTGAGTCCATCCTAGGGCTCAGTTATACACACAAAGACACAATGAATGCAATGCTCACCTTTTTAACATTCACTCATGCCAGGCTCCCTTTACCCAGTTATAGGGTTGTGTTGGGTTCAAGTCAACTGCATCAGCATCAGAACCCAATGGAAGGAGCCAACTCCATCATCAGTCCATACTTCAAGAGGAAAATCTCCGCAGCCTGGAGCCTCAACCCCTGAGGCACAAGTGAGTGGAGTTGAGTTACTCGTCATTATCTGAGTCAGATAAGCATCCCACAACCCTAATCTTAACCCTAGTGTAACCGGGTGACTCTCTGGGAGGTCTGCAGCTAGACTCTACTGGTGCTCATTGGAGTCAACTAAACCTACTTGCGGCTCCTAGGCTGACATATTTGCATCGTTCAGCATGCGTGCACACCCACACTTACTGCTATCCAGCTCAATTTATAGTAATGAAATTAACATGCATTTCATTAGGATGTGGGTGGAAAATCTGAGTACTGCCTATTTCTGAACTCACACAGACATAGGAAAAATGCAAACTTCACACAGATGGTTAGTGAGCATGGATTCAAACCCATTGTCAGGGGCCATTTTGAGAACCACCTTAAGGAAAATGAAGGCAGAGGAGAGCAGCAACCTCCATCAATAGCATTCAAGCCGAGATGTCCACTGTATGGCTCACTTTGTCACATTATGCAAATTAAGCAATTAGCAGAATTGAATCTTAATTCTGACACTTAGCACACCACACTGCAGTCTGCCCTGCCCCCTCCCGTACGCTATTTTAGCATCTATCATACGGCAGAGCTGGGAAGTCAGATGTCACAGTTGGCTCGTTTGTGACCTCTGCATGTTTGTGTTACCCAAATGAGAAAGAAAACAAGGATTCCCCATTTAAGCTGGTGTTTCAGCAACAAACACTAAACAATAGTTGTATAGTCCGGAATGAAGAAGAAACCGATGAGCAAGAAAGGTGAACAAAAATATGTTGTCATGTCTAAAAAATACAACATTCTTGTCCATGAAAAATAGTACTATTTCTGTTTGTAAGCTTCAATTTAAAAAGTTTGCAAAGCTGCCATTGAGCACAATGTATGAACAATAGCTCGTATCAAGTTAATATTGATTACTCCATTACTGTTCATTCTGATATTGTTACTTTTTACCTTTTCGATTTTCAGTATTATGAATTGAGATGATTCATTTGGATTGACATTAAAATCTGAAGTTGGACAAGCTCAGACCTCAGAGACCAGGCCCAAATTTGCAACTAGGACTTGGCGTTCAGGATGTGTTTTCTTTCCATTTTCCAAGTTGGAGGTCAGAAATCATGAGTTTGGAGTTTTAGTCGAACGCAGCATACATATTGCACAGATGAAGATTGAATGTGAAGGACTTTGACAATCATGTGGCTTTTGTGACATGGAATGATGTATAAAACTTACTGCAGAGCTTTACAGCTTTTTGGTAATGTCATCTTTTTACTGGATTTCATGAGGAGACCAGCTTCTTTATCATTACTAAAAATGGACAAGATGAAATAAATACGAATACAATTCAAAAAAGTGAGTGTGACAGATATTCTTCCATTATCAGTACTGTCTTTGTCCAATTCAGGGATGCTGGGACCAGAACCAACCTGTCAGCATGAGGAGCTAGGCAGAGGGCAACCCAGTGTCTATGTCAGTTAAGCAGTCACATAAAACCATGTTAAGGCTTAGCCTGGTCATGTCTGACGCCATTTCATAGGGGTCTTGAAGACCAGCTGTCATGTTATTGGTTTTCATGGCCAGTCTTGAAGGAGTCTGACCTGCAGTGAGCCTGAAGTTAGTTGCCAGATATATCTACATACAGTTGCTTTAACAGGAAGGTACAATGTTTCACAAGAGCCATAAACACATGGAATAAGTTACCAAGTAGTGTGATTTGATGTTATTTTAGAAGAATTAAGTGGATAGGACTGGTGAGCTTTGTTGGTCTGAATGGCTGCTTCTTGTCTAAATTGTTCTAATGTTCTAATATGGGCATACACTTTGATTCATGTATGAAAATTGATCTATAATTTGAAAAAGCAATATTTTGCATTGCAGTTCTTTTTGCCTGGCTGTATGTGGCAGTACTAGTTAAACTGACTGGCAAATGTGGCCCACATCCATACCTACAGCATATTATAATAATAGTAATAATTCATTTTATCTATCTATATATATATATACTGTATATACACACACCTATCTATCTATCTTTCTATCTATATATATATACATATACAGTATATATATATATATATATATATATATATATATATATATATTGTCACACGTGCGCATGGGAGGCAGTTAAGGGCTTGAGTAAGGGCAGTTCTGAGGTATTCCGGAATGTGGCAGAGTGCACTGACTCGTTTTTTCCATTGCTTGCAGACCATTCACGGGAGATTCCACCTGGCTCTCTTGAAGTCACTTCCGGGACCGAGCCTATGGAAGGAGACCTTGCTGGCTCCGGGCCCTGTGATATCACGTCTGGGCTCATACCAATGGCTGAAGACCATAATGAGCCCGACCCCTATGATCTCACTTCCTGTCTGCCCCTTTAAAAGCCAGCACCTTTTCCCTATTCCCTCAGTTCTGTTCTGGACTCAGTTTTGTGCACATCAGTGCTGTATTTATTTGTTTGACTTTGCAGCCAGGGTGGTTGCCCCAAACCTTTCCATGACTCTGTGTCAAGTTTCTGTATATATATATATTGTCAGGGATGCCAGGGGCCATCACCCGGCCGGGACGTCATGAGGGACTGGATGTGGGTCTGTGCCCACCCTGGATCACGTGGGGGTCGCCTTCCTGGTTGTTTTGGGGGCCACGGGTACAGGGCATGGAAGCTCCACCCTGTAGGGGCCCGTGGTCACCGCCAGGAGGCACCTCAATGCCTTGGGGAGGACAGCCGGCACTTCCGCCACGCTGGGGCGTGGCCAGAAGAGAAATGCCGGGAACACCTGGGGCTCATCCGGGGGACTCTATAAAAGGGCTCCAGGCGGTTCTGACACTCTCCCGTTGGCCACGCCCCAGAGTGGCGGAAGTGCCGGCTGTTCTCCCAGCAGCTCTCCGGGTGTCGTCCTAAGTCTTCCCCAACACGGAAGTGCTGGGGTACAGGTCCCAAGGCATTGGGGCCTCCTGGCAGTGACCACGGGCCCCTACAGGGTGGAGCTTCCATGCCCTGTACCCGTGGCCCCCAAAACAACCAGGAAGGCGACCGCCACGTGATCCAGGGTGGGCACAGACCCACATCCGGTCCCTCATGATCTCCCGGCCGGGTCATGGCCCCTGGCATCCCTGACAATATATATATATATATATATATCTATAATAATAAAAGGCAAAGCCCTCACTGACTGACTGACTCACTGACTGACTGACTGACTGACTGACTCATCACTAATTCTCCAACTTCCCATGAAGGTATAAAGCTGAAATTTGGCAGGCTTATTCCTTACAGCATACTTACAAAAGTTAAGCAGGTTTCATTTCGAAATTCTACACGTAACGGTCATAGCGGTCAATAACGGTTAACAAAGTCCGCCATGTTGAACTTTCTTATTTATGGCCCCATCTTCACGAAATTTGGTAGGCGGCTTCCATGCGCTAACCGAAACCGCTGTACTTACTTATTTCGATGGTATGACGCCACTGTCGGCCGCCATATTGAACTTTCCACCGTCACCAATTTTCAAAATTCCCGTGTAGGTAGAAGGCTGACCCCATCTTCACGAAATTTAGTAGGTGGCCTCCCTGCGCTAACCAAAACCGATGTACGTACTTATTTCGGTGGTATGACACCACTGTCGGCCGCCATATTGAATTTTCCAAACGTCAATAATTCTCCAACTTCCCATGTAGGTAGAAGGCTGAAATTTGGCAGGCCCATTCCTTACAGCTTACTTACAAAAGTTAAGCAGGTTTCATTTCGAAATTCTACGCGTAACGGTCATAACAGTCAACAAAGTCTGCCATGTTGAACTTTCTTATTTACGGCCAAATCTTCACGAAATTTGGTAGGTGGCTTCCCTGAGCTAACCGAAGCCAATGTATGTACTTATTTCGGTGGTATGACGCCACTGTCAGCCGCCATATTGAACTTTCCAACATCATTAATTCTCCAACTTCCCGTGTAGGTAGAAGGCTAAAATTTGGCAGGCTCATGCCTTACAGTTTACTTACAAAAGTTTAGCAGGTTTCATTTCGAAATTCTACGCGTAACGGTCATAACGGTCAACAACGTACGCCATGTTGAACTTTCTTATTTATGGCCCCATCTTCTCGAAATTTGGTAGGCGGCTTCCCTGAGCTAACCGAAACCAATGTACGTACTTATTTCAGTGGTATGATGCCACTGTCGGCCGCCATATTGAACTTTTCAACAGTCTTTGTTACTTATGGGCCCATCTTTAAGAAATTTGGTACACGGGTTCCCAACACTAATTGAATCCTGCTTACGTACATATATACGTCCATAGCCTGCAGCTCGGTCACCGTGTGAGGCGGCGTTGGGTCCCCCATCCCAACGCCTCCCACGTTGTTGGCTGCCTGCCTATATAAGGCCGTCCGTCGCTCCAGTCTCTACATTCCCTTCCTTGCTTCGCCACTGGATTCACGTCTCCCTACTGATAACTACAGCCTTTTTATTTAATCCACAGCTTTTTCCATCCGCTGTTTTATTGTTTGTTTATTACAATTATAGTTATTGTGTAGGTATTTTACACTTACTTTACATTGCTCAGGTACCTATTTCCTTTATCATTCCAACCCCCATTACCATGTCTATCGAGATGATCATATTGCATGGCCATATCAGGCTCACTCTTGATATCCGGAGGAACATTGTGTCTTATGTATTGAATGACTGGGACAGGTTCAAGGTGTGGACTGATGATGGTACAGGAGATAATTATACTACACAGGAGCACTAGAAGAGTGAAATGCTTAAGCCCTTCACCTATGGTTCTGCATGTGAGTTGATGGCTGCCACTGAATTGTTCGGTTGTTGCTTTCAAGTGTACCAAAATGGCCAAATATTTTCCACCATTTGACAACCGCCAATGCCTCTTAAACATCTTAGATTCACAGGTGATGATTTCAGTAGTGCACACTTTGATGTTTATGAATGTTTAAACTCTCAAAAGCTGGATGTGATTTTATCGATGAAACCGGTTGTGTGCTTACAACGCTTGACAGATGCCGAATGTCACTTCAACACAACAAATCCTGCAAATACTGTTGCAATTGAAACAAACCATGAAACTCAAACCGATTATGACAGCAGCAATCCAAGCTGTGAGATTTGAGACAAGATTACTGTTCACATGGCCAACTGTACGTTGCATCCTTAAGAGTAAGCACAGCGCACAGCTTGGTCATGTTACAACTGGAGGGCCGAACTGACAACATGGTATACAAAGAGATCCTTAACAAATAATTATTGGCATATTTTCCCTCGGTTTAAAGAGGTTTACTTTTCTTCTTAATAAAAATTTTAATGCAGTACTTCGCCGCTGCGAAGCGCGGGTATTTTGCTAGTATATATATATATATCCATCCATCCATTATCCAACCTGCTGTATCCTAACTACAGGGTCATGGGGGTCTGTTGGAACCAATCCCTGCCAACACAGGCCGCAAGGCAGGAAACAAACCCTGCCAGCCCAGATAGATAGATAGATAGATAGATAGATAGATAGATAGATAGATAGATAGATAGATAGATAGATAGATACTTTAATAATCCCAAGGGGAAATTCACAAAAAAAAAACATGGTTAGAGATGCCACAAAGTAGGTGGCAATGCCTTAACCGTATATATATGTTGTAAGGGCACTAGGACCTCTTCCATCCTTGTCAAGGGAGTGCTAACCTTCTCTCCTTTCATACAACACTATATATATATTATATATATATATATACCTTCACAGGTTCGTATTAAGAGATGTGGGAGTTTGTCATGATCCAACGCTGCGGTACAACTCAAATTCACTGGAAAACTTGGCACACTCCCATATCTATAGCACAGCGTTCTTAAAAAGTAAAAAAAGTTGACCAGTACACCCACATTGGCATGGCGGAAGTACATTGCAGTTTTAATGCTTTATCCGTCCTTGTCCCAAATTGCTCAAAATAAAAGTGGCAACAGAACTCACTTCTTCATGGTGCCCATTCAACATTGCAGTTTGCCATGTTTTGTAGATGGAGCATGCCAAGTTTGCTAGTGAATTTGATTAGTGTATCCCTGTTGGTTCAGGCAAAATCCAACTACAATTTAACAAAAGTGTGCCTCTAGTCACAAACATGTAAAAATATCAGTGGTCCACCCTTCACTGCAGTGGGGTTAAACATCAGAGTTCGCTCTGTCCTATGCTGCTGATGTGGGTGTGCCCGTCACAATATGTAATGTTTCTTTTTCAAATTATTACTATATTTAAAACATACAAATTCATGCATAATTTAAATTGCTGTCATAAAATTAGTATCTGGCTTGCATTAGATTTTTGAATAAGTCTCTATATGTGAGCAGATATGTTGCTGTGATAAGGTAGGCTCCAAATTTAGTTGTTGTGGATAAGCAGCTAAGTTTATTCTCAGGCTCTGCAGCAAGGCGTGAACAGGTTGCAGTACAAGAATATACATTAATATGTTGCAGTAGATGAGTTAGTTCACAAGAAGTAATACATTTCAGCTCTTTAAACACCAATAGAATATCCTGTTAATCCAGTCAGAGTCTGTATTCTGTAAGGATGTAAAAGCTCTGTTATGTTTCTATAGACAATTGTGCATTTCTGGATAATTCCTTTGTTGTTCCACATCCATAGAATATGTCAAAACTGTAAGTGTAGTTGATGTTTTCTTAACAGCTTTATATCAGGATGCAGTATCTCTAGTGGTCACCTTTCTTCTTCAAAGGTAAAATTGTAGATACTAACAAAGAGTAAAAAATCGACTGCTAGGGATTGATCTGATAGCTACAAAGAGTTTTGTTCTTTTGCAAGGTGTACAAAATTGGACTGCTAGGGATTGATCAGATAGCTTCTAAGTGTTTTGTTCTTTCTTACCTTAGTTAAATATTAATTAATTGACAAAATATATGTGTTAATGCAGTTAGACACATCATCAGTGATTTACCTGGGTTCATAAGGTGTTTTGTGTATTTTGACATCACACACCCTCGCCTTAGCTTTTGTCTAAGTAGTAACTGCTTCTAAAAAAGTTACTAGCTTTCCTCTCTTATGCCTCCATGAAAACTCTGGTGGCTTCTTCCTTGGGTGCACCTGTAATGACCTGGAGACTTAATACCTTACAGGGGTATCTACACAAGAGAAACCCCTGCAGGCTCTGTACGTGTCACCTTTCCTGTTACATTTTTCTAACAATCCCTAGTACATTTTCCTTTTCTCCTTAAAGGCCTTCTTCATTTTGCCAGAGAACTAACAAAACCAGCTACCTTATTGCTTCTTATAGCAGGATTATGCCTGACCTGAACTTGGTACTGGCGGTACATTCTGGAAACTTCTGCTGCCTACCAAGGTCAGCTCTCAATTGCCAGTCTCATGCTCTCCTGGAAAGCCCTGCCATTTTCTTTGACTGTGGTTATGGCTCATCACCAGCCCTGACAAAGTTTACGTATGGTTGCACTGCATGGTGGTGCTGAAGAAATTTCCCTCAGCACCTTGTTGGGCTACTGGCAATAGCGTCTTTCCCCTAGTACAGTGGGACGGCAGCTGCGAACATGCTCATCGCTTTCCCTCTTACTACACAGTGGCCACGGTGGTGAGATTAAATTGAGTGTGGAGGATGTCATAGCCAGATCCTACCAGGAAAAGGTTTGAATAGGCTCGGCCTTCTACAGCTTGGATCATGATCTAGTTCCCATGTAGTCCATGTGCCTTGCTAATTCATCCCATCTGCTCTATTCAAGTGCATGTCCAACATCTTAGTTCTCACCTCCAGCTGGACCAGTTGGTGCCATTCTCTCTCTGGGGCTTTCTGAAGGCATGTAGTCTTAACACTAGCCAGATATACTCTCCCTGACACTACACTTCCACTAGTGTACTATGGCACAGTTGTGCTTCTGCCTGCTCCACTGCTCTTGCTGACCTCCACTTCCTCCAGGATCTCACCTCAACACCAGCCTGAGAGACCTCTGTGTCAGTAGACTCCCTGTATTGCATTGCTTCCCTGATGAACCATGAATTCCTCATTCAGAATGCTGCTTGAGTTTGCCTACATGTACAGAATGATGCTGTTTCAGCTGCGAGGGAGACCCAGCTATCTGTGATGGTGCTGACTGATATTCCTCTCAAAACTCTTAACCATTACTTTTTATTGAAAAATTTAATAGAAAAAAGTGAGATAACCTAGCATTTAATTATAACATGCTTTTGATTATAAATATTCACTTACATTAGAACCATCATGTAAAGGCAAAGTTTGCAAAATTGGTACTAGTCTATCTAGAATAATTTGTACACACTAGTGTTCCTTCTTTTCCAATGAAATGTTTTGACTTTTCTGCTTTGGCAATACACATTATACATTTTTCCCTGGAATTACAAATTACAAATAGAAAAGAGGCAGTGAGTTATGAATATTTAATTTGTGCCATTTACACTATTTCAACATTTTGCGTGGGTTGGTTTCCCTTCTAAAAACTGATACTGCTGAGCAATATGCTGACAAAACCACTAGTTCTGACACATTTGGGATTAACACCATACGTAGCTACAGTTGTTGATAAAACAGTAATGGAAAGAATCAGTCAGGTCCACCCTCTCTTGCTGCTACATCCTAGTCATATGCTTTACATGGAAAACACTTGTCCAAAATAAATTCAGCAGACTGAAAAAATATCAGTTTCGTCACCCGCTGTGATATATGTGAAATTTCAGCTTGTGACCAGCCAACAAAATGCAAAATATAAATTCAGACTTAATGAAGAGCTGATGCCCTTAGATAGAGTTGCACTTGTTCCATAAGATTTCACATTTGATTATTGTAAATGATTGCATGCAGTGTGAGTTTAATTAGTTTAATGTGACTTGGAAGCATAATGTATTTGTATGTGTTTTTATCATCAACCAACCTGAAAATTTAAGATGCAGACATGTTGTTAGACGCAGTGCCGTCCCAATTCAACTGCCAAATGTCTGCATTCCTTGGACTAAATGAGATAGTGATCCTGTTATTGCTTTTATAGTCTTGGACAGGTTTCTTGTTAATGTTTCTTTACTATTTGATCTAAAACTTCTCAGAATCTCTTTTCCTCGGTGCTTGTTTCCCTTCTTTCTAAACCTCTTTTTATAAAGAGCATATCAGTTTTTCTTCATCTGATTTCCTATTTTGTGCAGAATCCTAACACTGATGAAAAAGATGATAACTCTCCTCCCAATACTACCCTGATATGTGACTCATTTTTAAATATGCTCCTTCTGTCTGTCTGTCTGGAATCAGGAATTTACAGCTTGTGTTCTTCAATCATTTAACATATGCTGACCCAATCAAGACAGTAAGGGTTTTGAATGAAAATTACCAGGACACAGGACATAGGTAGGAATGAGCCAAGTTTAGTATCACATATCAAGCCAATCAGTAGTCTAAACTATAAATTCCAAACTAAAGCTTGAAGTATTTAATAACAAAACTGAAGTTCCTAACCTTAAGAAATATATCAAAAATATTTGTGCACTAATATAAATTGAGTTCCTTGAGATTCACTGTATGCTTTTTAAATTAGTTTTGAGAGTTCTGTGCAGTGAGAATGATCTTACTTTTGCTTTGCTGGATTTCTGAATTCTGGATTTGTATTGAGGCTTGGTTGCTGTGGATTATCCTTTAGGGAAATCCTTTTTCTTTTTGTTTTTTTAGTATTTTGTCATTTTTCTATTTTTCCCCTAATAAATCCTTATTTTAATGAAGATTCTATGCTGCTTTGCATTTTACCAGCCGTGGGTTTATGGTTATCCCCACTC
Organism: Polypterus senegalus; assembly: GCF_016835505.1. Classification (NCBI taxonomy): domain Eukaryota; kingdom Metazoa; phylum Chordata; class Cladistia; order Polypteriformes; family Polypteridae; genus Polypterus; species Polypterus senegalus. The sequence continues at coordinate 161,408,272 of NC_053154.1, forward strand.
TTGTGGAGCATTTTTGGTATATTTTGGGACATTTCCATATATTTTGAACTTTAAAAGCCTGTTCCCATATTTTTGGGTACTAGGCAGCCCTGAAGCCTGCTTGTGGAGTTGGCAAGTAAGTCTGCCTTTGGTGAAGCCTTATATGGGTTGACTAGTGAGGGATCTGGCCTGTTTTTTAGGGGTGTTTATCAAGGCTTCAACACCTTTTTATCATATTCCTGACACCAATTTGCAACATCCAGTACTTTTCTATTAGTTTGTGAAACTACACTGGTGAGATGAGCTTCTCTTTGTGGGGACATCTTGAATGTGCACAAATACAAGGCATACATACTTTCTACCTGATACTTCTTTCATAGGAAAGTACTTTCTTTCAATCTATAATTGTACTCTCAAACTACACTCTACAATGTTCATATCACATGAAGTCCCTTGTTAGCCAATGAATGAGCAGTTAATGGGCAAAACTCCTGTTCAATGAATGAGGGTGGAGGCAAGATTTCAATACAAAAGCTCAATGCTGTTTGTCTCTTGTAGACGTTTATAAGAACAGGTCCACTTGACATGTTAATGTTGTAGATCACATTTGGCTTGGACATACTGGTACTGAGGCCAATCATTTTTGCAAAATTTCTTAGGCAGTTACATTTCTTCTGCAGTTGGCCAGCAACTGGTCAGCAAGAAATAAATAAATGTCATTAGCAACATCAAGATGTTTAAGATACGAGAATAGATTCCACTGTATATTTCTCGACCTACTGCTGCATGTTGTGATTTAGAGTCCCAAACGCAGCAATAAAGGTAGTGTGGTCTCTTACAGTGAACATAAAAGGCAGGGCCTAACCAGCCTGCCTGATGAGACCCAAAAAAAACAAAAATAGAAAATTCAAAGAAAATAACAATACTTACAAATGCAAGTGCAAGGATCTCCTGATCTGGGTGTACTAAGCTGCAATCTTAAATAGCCAGAGAATGAGAGCTCAGTAGGAGTGATATCAGGGTGGCCCGACTCCCGGGGCTCCACCCAGAAAGCACAAGGAACATCAGGATATTTAAAGGAATGATACATAATTACAAACATCACAGAAAATATAAAAAAATACAACAAAAATAATAACAAAATACATAAATACACATTATTTATTAATAAATTCAACATAACTAAGAAATACCCATTAAAAATGCCCAATGGAAGAAATATGAATAAATAACAATGTTGTAGCATCAATATCAGCTTTGTAGCATCAATACCAGCAGCTTTCCAATAATTTGTGGCATTGGTTGAATACTTGACTTTAGGTACCTTACCTCATGCCAATAATTAGCAGATTCTCTGCTGGAGGTACATCAGCAGTGATAGCAGGCACAAGACTACCTGCAAATGTTATACAGTGGTAGAAATTAACATATTAATTAAAGAAAGAAACTTATCCTCTGCTAGCTTGAGTTTGATAAACCCTCTTGAAGTCAGAAACCTGGCAGGAGAAAACTTGTCCATCGTGTCTTTAATTATCTCTTCTGCAAATGCCGAAGAGGATGCATTCATCACAGCAGTCTGTCACAGAATGATGGATCATAAGTAAGGACAGAGGTCCATTTTATAAACAAGTAACTTTGCACGTAAGTGCTGAAATAATACTTACATATCATACTCTGATAGGCTAAATGACATGAGGTGCTTAAGTGTAGAGCACAACCAGCCTAAAATAAGTCTTTCTCCATCTTATTGTTTACTTGACCATTCAGCATTCTCTTATTGACATTTCTAAAACAAATCCTTATACATTTCACTGTGTTCTGCATACCAAAATACTTAACTACTGTAACCTTTTAATATTAAAAATATACCAAAACACTTTATGTACAGTAACGATATTGTTCCTAAATGACAAAGTCAGTTAGTCTAATTTTTCTTCCACACTCCCCCCTTTGGGACTTCTAGAATTCCCACTAAAACTGTAAAATCTGTTTTCCTACTTTAACTCTAACTATGTATGTGTCAAAGACCAAATATATCCTTCCTTTGAGGCTGTAAAGAAGTAAAAGATCTCTGACTAGCCATATTTGGAGAAAAACAGAAGTCAGTGTAAAACATTAATATGCTAAGATAATCATATAAATCAATCACATAAATCGATAAAATTAATAACAGTGAATATAGAAAATCAAAGTCAAAGAATAGCATTATCCGATTCCTTTTTCTTCATCTGAATATAAAATGTAACTGTAATTCAGCTCTCAACTCCAAAAAAATCTACACAGACACACAGACACACACAGAACATACAACCTCTACAGAGAAACACAAGCCTTACTAATCTATACTAACAACAAAAATCTTACCTTTTAATCTAAGTCCTATTCTTTTTCTTAGTAGTTACATTTTCCACATACTGCATAAATTCACTCTTCAATTACTATACAATTATCATATTCTACTTTTAACCCTGTTGTACTTATGGGATTCTTAAAAGCGTTACAACCTCTTAATGCATGTAATGTGGGATTTAGCAGTAACACAGAGTAACACTGCCAGTCATCCCTCTGTGCGCATGAAGCGTTTTTCCCTTGTAGCAGTAACACTGAGAGTAGCACTCATCAGACCCTATTCTAATCACCAATTATACCCACCTGGCTGATTGTTCATGCTCAGTTATTAAAACATTAGCAGACACATTGATCATAGAAGTGTATAATTTAGAGATATCATTTCAGAGGCACTTACTCATCTCATAAACTGTGCTTAGTTTGCCTTCAGTAACTGCAATTTGAGCCTCATGTGCAACAATTTCCAGAAAAAAAACATGTTTCTTGAGTCTTTCTTGACCTCCTTCCTTAGTGTTTGTACTGTAGATTTAGTTCTGCGTAGTCTTCTCACTCAGACTTTCAGATGACAGCCATTATTTGGTCTTTTTTTTTTCTTGCTACCCAGAACTTTCTCGGTAGTTGCATTCTAGGTAGACATAATGATATTTCATCATATTTGTGATGTCCCTTGTAGTTTATTAGCTTTGTTGTGATCTACTATTGAAACAGCACTGAAGTGATTAAGTAACTCCAAAACAAATTCTTTCAAATTTCATTCTCTCAAAATTAAGTTGTTTGTGGTGACAATTTAGCTGAGCAAACCTGCAAAATTTGAAGATGGTCACTAGACAATGTCAGCTCCTTGGTATATTCTAACATCCTTTAGTGGTCTGCGCCACTTGTTATTGAAGATAATGTGATTTAATTTAATTGGTTGTATTCCCACCAAGTGATATCCAGGTTGGTTAATTAATGTTCTTTGAGGAAAGGGGACAAATACAATAACACCATTTTGGCTCATACAGAAGTCAATAAGACATTCAGCACATTCATTGTGTATCCCATATCCATAAATACCTACTGTTTGCCCATAATCCATGTTTTTACTGCTTATTTTCACATTCATATCCTCCATAATAAAAGTGAGATAATTCAGAATAATTTGAATTCCCTAACTTATTCCTCTTCTTTATTAATTGGGGCATAACATTGTAAAATGGCAAGCTCTCCTAAGTTCATGAATTTAATAGTCTTGTTTTCTTGTTCATATGGGTAGACACAACAGTGGCAGACCTGCTGACATTGTACTGGGAAGCAGTGATTAAACCAGAGCTAAATCCTTGATTTATTGCTCAGTCTAGCAAACTGAGCTGTCCAACTCCAAAAACACCCGTCTTTAAGAGGTGGTGAATGACAGAATGAGAGAGTTCTGCTCTACACTAATGGAGTGAGTCATTGATAACTTGGAAGGACATTGTAGTGAAGCAAAGAACTGAGACAAATTGAAAGGAGCCAGTGGAGGTGGTCTGGGGATCTGCTGAGTAAGCCAATGATATACCTGCTGGGAGAAACCCACAAGATGCCAGAGGAATTATTTTACTCTTCTAGCCAAGAAGCAACGGGGTACTGCCTATGAGCAGATGGAGACGATTCTGGAGATAGGAAAGTCTAGTCTATTCCCCCTCAGCATGTTAATACTGCGACACTCACCAAGACAAAGAGAATTGAAATTAAATGATATGATGTGCTACGCTATTTACTGTATTCCAGCAGACATTTAAATTTAAGCCCAGCCTTTCATTATTTTAGGGAAATTTTTATTATGGTTATTCAGTAAAAATGAAATAAATACAGAATCAAAATATAGAAAGATGGAATAAAAACACAAATTCAACTTATACATTTTTGGTATGTGGGCATTTTTTTCAACATGCTGGGATATTACAATGTTGGAAATGCATCTTGATTTTATTGATTTATGCAAAGTGTATAAAAAATAAACCTTTTTTGTTATGGTGGTTTATGGTAATCTCCGTACTATTACTGCTTTTAAGTTAATGCTACCTACTGATAAAACAGTTTTCCAACTGCTATATTAACCTTACAAATAATTGAATGTTTTATAAAATACTTTTATTTCAGCAAATTTGGGATTTGAGATCTTCCATTTGTATAATGAGGGGTTATAGAACTGAATAAAATAATGGAAGACGCTGGCAGAACACTGATCTATGTACTACAAAGGACATTGCTAACTGGATGAATGTTGTCCAAAGATTAGACACATTCCCTAAACTATGTTTTCTCAACATTTGTGAACTTTTACAAAATTATTGTTATTCAAAAACTGATAACAAATGAAAAGATTCCTTCCTTTAAAATCAAAAATGTCTTTGTTATTACATTATATCTGGAATGAATTATAAAGAAAAATGGCAAGGAGCGATGCCATCCAAAGCTTTTGGGAATAGCCTATCACAGCTCCACAAAACAAATGCATATTTACCATTTATTAGTTTCTAAAAAATAACATTACGTTTATATGATGTTATTCTATTGATTAATTGCTCCCTGAGTCATGCAGGTGTATCAGTAGACCATCTTCCAGGCTCTGATGAGGTAAGCCATTTTACCTCAGCGTAAGAAGGGACATTGGCGCTGACTATATCTTCTTTTTCTCCCATAGCACACGAGAGGCCAAACAGGGAGGAAGCATAACCCTGGCCCACAATGCCACAAGATGGCTCCATCTCTTCTGGCGCAGACTCCATAAAAGCGATTTGGTCCTGGAAGGTGGCATTGCATTTAAACCTAGCACTTGACAAGGGCAGAGCTACTGTGATTTTGTTTAAACTAATTTGGAAGGCTGTTTAAAAATTCTTTCTTTCTTTATTTATTTATTTATTATAAATCAGAAAGGCAGTGTTTTCTGCATCAGATGGGGTCTGATACCTCAATATTTGTCCAGCATATGTTGATCAGTTACCACATGGAAGTTAATTTAGTCCCAGTTGTCAACGCTGAACAATGTAACCCCAGTTACACACAGAGAACAATCAAGACAAACTATCACAGTTTGCTAGCAGTACTGCTCCTGTCATAATCACTTCCAAAATTACTAGAATCTGTTATTTTATAGCAATTGTGCTATGGAATATGATTAATAACTCCTTTTCAAGTCACCATTTTATTAAATAATGTTATTGTCATTTTGCATTTATTTCCTCTGGTATTTTCATTCAAGCTGTCAGTCATATAATTTTCATCTGTTTAAAATGTGAAATCATCATGAACAAACTACACAATATAATTTTTTGATAAAATAAATAAGTCAATCAACATTTTCTGGAATTGGGGAAAAGATATTTAGTGTCTTGTGTTTTGGTTTTGTTGGTTTAAGCCTTTTCCTTTTTGTTACTTAATCTCTACTTGTTTCTTTAACTACTGTTTTGTTTAGCCCTTTAAAACATTTACCATCCTGGCCACAATAGCTCCTTTCAGTGTCCCTGACTCATCTGGCAGTTTAACGTAACATACAGAAAAAGACTAATCGTTAAAATCCAACAGCTTTGATAAGTAGAGGTTTTCGTAAAAGGCACTGTTAGATTTCAGCCACGAGTCTGGAATTCAGTTTCTTGTTTTATAGCTTTTTTGTTCATTTTTGAATCTTTGACTTGTTACTTGTTTATTATTTGCTGTATTCCAAATCTGTGGTTGGCTGGCACCCTGCCCGGGGTTTGTTTCCTGCCTTGCGCCCTGTGTTGGCTGGAATTGGCTCCAGCAGACCCCCGTGACCCTATAGTTAGGATATAGCGGGTTGGATAATGGATGGATGGATGTATTCCAAATGTTGGTGCTTATGTGCCTTGTGTTTTGTGGTTGTTCCCCAAGAAGTGGGGCCACCCACCCATTATCACAGTCCTATAAAGACAAGAGCAACCCACAGTTGTATCAAATTCCTGTAATTACAATGAGAGGACCATGGCACACACAAGAACCTCTTAACTTTAGAAACAGTTTAATACAATAGGTTTGGAGGTAACCTTAGCCCTAATTTGATCCCCTTTTCTGATGGTGAATTTTGTAGACCAGGGGCCTCATGTATAAACGGTGCATATGCACAGAAATGTTGCGTAAGAACGTTTCCACGTTCAAATCACGATGTATAAAACCTAAACTTGGAGTAAAGCCACGCACATTTCCACAGTACCTCATACCCTGTCATACGCAAGTTCTCCGCTTGGTTTTGCAGACTGGCGCCACCCAGCGTCAAAGCAGTGCTACTGTTCCTGTGTGGTTACCCTTTCTTTCTTAGATCCACATTCCTGACGCGGCTTTATAAATACACTGAAACTAACTGCATATTGTTTATTAGTGTAACGCATCTGATTGTAATTAACCTGTAACAATATAATGGTTCAGGGAATAGCCATAGTATTCTAAATACCATAACTGCTTTAGCGTTGTTATTGTCACTGCACCTTCTTTTCTTCTTTCAGCTGCACCCGTTAAAGGTTGCCACAGGAGATCATCTTTTTCCATATAACTCTCACTGCACCACTCAGAGTATTTATATCACTGTATCTGAGTGGGGAATCACAGCAGCAGCTGATCGGAAAGAGAATTATCGGGATACAGTATCAAGCACACTCTGCCTCAGCCATGGCAAAACGCTTCAGAGACTTTCCTGTACGGACCTCGCAGTTCAGAAACAGTTTCATCCCAAGAACTTTAAACATACTCCATCAGTCCATCAAGTGCTCCTTGGAGAACTGTTTGTACTTATAAGTACAATCACCCCACTGTAAACTTGCACTACAGTTATAATATTGCATAACCTGCGCCACTTTATAAAGCGCGTATTTACATATGATGACAATATCATTTTTAAAATGAAATGAAGCAAAATATGTTGGTCATATTATACAGATAAAACTAATTTAATTTAAATAATCTGTATTGTTAATAATTAAACATGTGAGGACACGGTGCCGCAGCACTAGCAAGTTCACAGATTGATCCTACTTCGTGCTGTATCTGTTTTTGCTGGGCTGGCGCGACACTGGAAGGATAGATGGATAGAATAATTAAACACATAATATGAAGATATTTCAATGTTCCTTAAAAGTTTTGAAGAAGCGTCATTGTAAGCTTACAGATGGCATAACGTCTATTACAGAGCTGATTGTGTGGCGATTGGGTATTTGGACTAAGAAAAGTAAGGACAGGAATTGGAGGTTAGTACGTTTGAAAGAGACAGTACTGCGACAATAAATTATTTCATTGAAGGTCGTGCATGGCGCAGCAGCATCTTGTGTGAGACATGAAAAATCACTGAGCCACCGTGTCCCCATGTTTAATAACATGCTTTCATTCCAATCATCATGAAAATGATATCACCTATACATCTCAGTATTTTAATTGTTCAGAGAGCTGTAATATCACAAATGTAATGGATTCTGTGTCCTGTCAGAGAAAGAAAAAGAAAAGAAACACGCACAGTAGTGATTCACACACATAGAGCACATTGAAGATCGAATACAAAACAAAGCATTTAACGTGCTACTTTAGTTACGATGGGATTTGAGAAACTAGTAAATTAAATGATTTTAAGATGAAGTTTATGATGTTCTACTTTAATGACAAAATAAACTACATGAAAGTGGAAATTTCGAGATTAAAGTTGACTTTTTGTGCTTTTTTCCCACTGTGTGCCTTTTTTTTTGTCTGTATCCTAATGAGTTTACATATGACACTCAGATGGTGGGCTACAACTCGCCTTTTCATGGCGACTTGTGACTTCTTTTTTATTACAGGCACTGTGTGACTTTGTGAACTTGAGCTTTCAAGTTTCTCCAACACGCTATGTCACTCATCAACTTCTTTTTGTTGATTATACCACTGTTTAAATCAACAAATAGCATGTTTTTCCTTTGCCTCCACTTGGTATTTGCTGAAATTCTTCTATTTTCCCATTGTCTTTTCACAGAACGCTGAGCTTAAGGGCTATTTATATTAATTTGCATATTCAAAGAGGCGTAATTCTGGGTGGAATTGGGGCGGGACATCAGGCGCGTGCACGTGCGTTACTTTTCACGTTGACTGGGATTTATGGAACGGAAGAATGTGGAAGTTGGAGTATGCACAGATTCCTGCATCTGGATTTTTCTGTACATAAGCACATTTCGGCGTTTGTGCTTACATCATGTTATAGTGCAAATTCTACGCACGGCATTATGCATGAGGCCCCAGGAAAGTGAAAATAACCACCCACACTAGATTAACACAATAAAATATGCAGTGTGCATAACCACTTCTGTAATAGAACTGGCCTAGTGAGGACACAAAGGAAACAGTAAAAAAAATAACACCTAATTACAGACAGTACATGAATATATCTAGCACGTATGCATATAAACATCTATATTCTAGACAGACACAGAATAAACAGACCTCCAGTCCCTTTTTTAAACTAGTATCCTTATCTCTGTGCATTTTCTAAACGATACAACCAAACTAGTAAATCCACAATTAATTCCAGTTTATAGGAAAAATTAAATAACTGGTGTGCTTTCCCATTGAGCTATAAAGAGTGTTCTCAAAGGTTCGGACCTGAATCCTGTCCTTTAAGCCATGGAAAGCCTCACATGGATGTCATAGCATAAAGCGTCCCTCACTCTGTAGTGGAGGACACAAGCTTCAATAGTAAAAATATAGTGCCACACAAATGGTTGTCCTCCGATGGGACACCAAAACACTTTCAATAGCTTGCACACAAAGCAATTCAAACACATCAGAATCTCGTGCTTTTTTGGAGCACCCCGTGAACTTCCTCTCCAGATCTCCCCTTCTTTCCAAAACCATGCCTCTTTATTGCAGAAGATGCATTCCCTTTTATCACAGAACAGCACATTATACAAGGACCCACAGGCACAGCTTGACTCCTCTCTCCCTTTAAAGTGATATTCACCAAATATTTCATTCACAGGATATACATTTTCTAGAAAAACAAGGTAGAAGAAACAGAGTGAACATAATATGTAGGACCTGCTACACAGTCCCTTGTGGTTCATTTGAATGCACTTGAGAGCTGATGAGTGTTTCTTTTAGATTCTATCTGAGCTTTTGTGATTTATTCGATTTTCTGATGTTTTTGCTGTTCTTGACCACTCTTTGCATTTCAGCTCAATTCTCTTTGCCTTTTTCAGGCAATTGCTTTTTTGCCTTTTGTGCTTGACTGAGCTTCTTGTTGTTACAGAACATTTTTGTAATAAATACATCTTTTTATTTATAAAGATTCTGTGTGCCCTTGTCACTGGCTGGGTTTTGATGGGTTTCTCCTCTAATGGGCAATTTTGAAAGATTTTGGAAACTGAAGTTTCATAACAGGTACAATGTGAAAGGTCTTTAAAGGAATACTCCATCCAAAAACATTTTTTTATATGTTACTTACCCCATGTGATTTGTAGTTAATGGAAAACGGAGATAACAATGTTTCTGATAGAATGGGAGCCTAAGGTGATCAAAGGTGGGCAACAGCAAACAATATCAATATCAAAAATATCTGAAAAAATCTCATATTACTTGAGCCACAAATTCATCATGTCAAGGCATTCAGTAGTATGCTCACAATGTGCAAAACACATGAAGTTTTTGCTAAAATATTGCTAAAAAATAGCTCAGAAAATGCAAGTAGTCCACAAACAGAAAGTCTGTTCACACACGATTTCAGTTTTAAATTGAAGACAGGACACTTGACCAATGAATGAGAAGGAACGGCAGTTCTAAAAACCACAAAGGGTAAGTAACAACTAATCAAAATATAATTTTTGATTGGAGTATTCCTTTAAACCACCACTTGCTTCCCTGTATTGCAAGAAGGTTTCTCACATTTTGTTTGACAAGGTGCTATACAGATTCTGATATACAATATAAATATTAACATCCAATAATCCATCCAATCCATCCAAACTGTTATTATTGGGGAAGTGCAGCCTATTCTGGTAGCACTTGGAACAAAGTAAAGACCAACCCCAGATAGGATGCTATTATATTGGATTAAGTCTCACATACACTAACACTAATCCATGTCTTTGCAATGTGCAACAACACCCAAGCACTCAGAGAAAAATTTATAGAGATACAGAGGAAGCATGAACACTCCACATAGATAGTGACATGGCTGAGATTAAGACCTTGTCTTCTAGATCTGTGATGTCACCATGTAACTCTCATTTACATGTACAGTAATGCCTTGATTTAAAAATTCTCAGAGAACAAAGCTCCTTTTTATAATGAAGTTGTGATAAGCTCTTCTCCCTTGGTCAAACCCATTAGCCACTAGCAAGTCTCTTTAAGGATCCAGCTGGAATCGGTTCAATAGGGAAGGTGCGGCAGACCTAGTTACTTCTAACCCCAAGTGAGGTGTGACGCAGAGCCAACAGCGTGACTGTCTAGACAGTGAAAGGCACATGAAAGAGTGGAGAGCCTCATGGAAGGGGTCATGGAAGATCAGGGCTGCTGCAGCAGCAACAGCTGAGGATGGAGATGGCAGTTTTGGCCACTGAATAAAGAACATCCTTTTATATACCATCTACTCCCATTGTTGTCAGAAGTGCTAGTTCATTCCTCCATCTTTCACCCCAGGGTTATTAGGACACATGTCCATATTCCTCCTATGGTGCACCTACCTCTGTTAAAGAAGTGTCTTATAACCAACTGGAACACATCTACATTTTAACTAAAGTATTACTAAATTATTTTAGAGCAAAGCTATGTTCTTTGTGAAAGCTTATGGAAGAGTCACAAGAGACTAGAGCTCAAGAAAATAAAGTCTGAATTAGCGTAAGCCACACTATTTCAGAAATGTAATGATTTACTTCATGAGGTAGAAGTACATAATAAACAAGAATAGTTGTGTCACATATTTGAAACATTATTATATTCATGATCAACAACCTTGAAATAATATAAAATAACACTCCACATTCCTATATTAAAGATCCCCATTTTTTCAAAGTTTTATGGAAAAGAGTAACTTTGACCCCTAGTATGCCATTAGAAGGGGTGAACCCGTGGGGTCGATTGATGTGGCATGCACAACTTTAAGTCCTTCTGATCATTTTGTTGATCTCACCTACTGGTTTACTCTTTATCATAAGCATGTAATTTCCTGTGCAAATAATGTCCAAAAATAGCCAAAAACAAGTGTCTTTGAGTGTTGAAAGCCCCCAACCATGGCATCTTACTTACATTTTCTCATAATGGTGAGTCAGGAGGCACCCGACAAAAAATAAACTGAAGTGATTTCAAAGCATTCATAAGTAATTCTTATGAACACAAAAGCATATTATTTAGAGAAAACACTTGGGATTATGAATTACACTTTCATTTGACTTATTTTGGCTAGCATTTTGATTCTGGTAACAATCTAAGATACTAATGTAATGTACAGATTCTTGCTTTGATTTTGACTACTCATTTGCTCATATGTCTCTCTCCTCAAAATAACATTCAGTCTAATTGCACATTTCATCTGAGTTGGTTTCTCATTCACTTCTTTAGATGAAAAAGAAGCTAAAAGAAGCAAGGAAGGCCTGAAGTCAGTTTTCCTTTCTCAAAACCTTTTATGGCAGAAGAGTTACTGTCTGACTGGTAAACCTCTAAATTGTCACCATAAAAACATTATTGAAAAAGTGATCTCTGTTATCAGAATAAGTCCTTAAATTAATGCATGTTAACTTACTGATCAGCAAAATTAAGTGTTGAAAATAAGAAATTAAACTGTAAAGGAGGACTAAAATACTCTTTCCTTGTTGAAATGGCAAAGAATATAATACAGTAAAGCAGTTAAAGGTTGGCAAAGTATAGCTAATAACTGGCAGTGGATTGCATTAGATAAATGAATTAGTCTTCAAAAGACAGCCATGATGACAAAATAAAGTGCTCACACTAGACACAGGGGTTAACTTAAAAACAGTACATCTCACATAAGTCATAGCTCATAACCTCTGGATGTAGTGGTGAAATAAAAAATGCAGAGTTGGAAAATAACAACAGTCCAAAACCAAAATAGTAAGCATATGCTAGCCGCTAAAGAACAATTTCTTCTTCTCTGGGCTCAATTGTTTAGATCCAATGACTGTAACCCAAATCAATATGCAAATGAAAACAAGAAATATGCCTTTCATCCAAAATGTACAAGGGCACTATAAAACAGTCTATAAAGCCATGAATGCTTAAATAGCAATTCAGTAGAAACAAACAACACTTCTATTGTTCTGTGTCACAAAACAGGCCACAATTGCTTCATTGTTTAGATTTTACATGGTCATCTGAATCTGCATTTTGTTCATTACAAACAATTTTATTTTCTCTTTTTTAAATCATGCTACTCTATATAAAATGTTTCTATGCGTGTGTGTATGTGTGTTAGCATCCATCCATCCCTTTACTGAATATGATTAACTCAATATATTGTATTTGAATATATATGTCCACATACATCTATAGCGATAAAGCCTAAATGTCAGAAACAAAGTTCTGATAAATATTTAAAATTTATACTGTAGCACTCTGCCAGTCATCATTTTGGAAATGTAATGCTGTCTAATTTTCATTCAGAATTTCATACAAACTAAAGAAAGAAAGAAGGGACTGTGTTGTGAAAAAGGAATAGAGTCGCTTGTTGCATAGTAACGGATAGGCACAGTTAAAAATGTGGAATGCGTAAAATTCCATCAGGTCTAGCTGGGATCTCATTGCCACATCCAAGTACACTCTACATAGAGGACTGAAACATGGAAGCTTCGGTGCTATTGCTATTAGTGATTATTATTGTCATTAACTTAATGTACTAATTGGGGCAATCTGTTTTAAAGATAAATATCACATTCTGCAAGTGTAGACTTTCATTACTTAAGTTATACTGCTCCTTGGAACTTTGTCTGTAGGCGCTGAACATTAATTATTCTCGGATTTTCATACATGTCACAGATATCAGGTTTCAAATGCCTAAGACTTCCAAAGCTGAAGCTGGAAATTCATTCACCCAACAATGAAAGGGATTATGCCACACAGTATGTTTTTCCCTTAGGGTAAACCTTTGAAAATGGACATTATAAAAATTAAAAATTAAGAAAAGAATGACTGAAATATTTATAAAAAGTCCTTTCCACTTGTAAACCTCACAGCAAGTAGCTTTGCATTGCTCTTGAGTAAATACATTTTTTGGGCTGATGCTGCTTTTTTTTAAAGTAAACTGCTACTTTTAGACTCTTTATTCTAGTTTAGCAGAAACTGTGCTGACAAACAGCTTCCTTCATTGCTACTGAAAAGGAGGTCATTAAAGCTCATACATACTTCCTGAAACACTATATGGCATCCCTGGAAATGCAGACAAGCTAAATAGCCTCCCTCTAATTTCTGGAAAAATGGTTCTAATTTATTTACCTAAAATATTGTTTTTTTAAAACGTACGTTTTGAAAAAAAAAAAAAAGCATACATGTCATACTATACAGCAGATATACTGTATATGCAGTATATGCTTATAAAAAAAAGTTGATATACTTTGACTGATTCTATATTAAACACAAAAAAAGTTAAAAGCATAATATTTTTGCTATTAAGACTCCATATTCTGGGGCTACACATCTAGTCGGAAAGAAGCACAAAAGGACATAAAAAGGAGTTGGGGCTTCCAGCCAGAGATTCAGTGTTTAATTGTCAAGTTTGAGTTTAAACAAAGGCGTATGTGTAAGACATAGAAATGTGCTCCTCTTGACAGCTGCTTGGTGTAATGACAACTAGGTCCTGATAGGGTCTTCTTTTGTAGCGACTGGAGCAGAAAATGAGGAGTGACAAGATACTGGTAGTGACATCAGTTGGCATCGGACAGGACTTCCTCAGTGATGTTATGGTGATGGAAACAAAAGTTGTTATTGTAAATAGTGCAACTCATTCTTCAGTCTCCCCTGTGTTCTGTAAACATGATCCCCATTGTCATGTTTTGAATGCACTCAGAATAGTGAAAGGGTGTGAGGCCTTAAAAGTTCTACAAACTACAATATGGCCTCATCCCAGGCAGCCAGCTCCAAACCACCACTACCAGGCTTTGGCCTACATATAAAGGCCCAAAATAAGGATGTGATTTAAAATGTTCAAAAACATCTTAAATACTCAAAAATACCGTTCAAGAGAGAGCGACAATAACAAACTTGACTTGGAAAGACAATGCATAAGCAAAATATTTATAAATAAGATTATTTATTTTAAAGACAAGATATCAAAATGGTGAAAAGCAAAAAGGGATTAGCCTAAAAGGCAGCCCCAGAGCAAACAAGTCTCAATATGCAAATCAAAAATAATTCCCAAAGTGGATGCAAAATCCAGGAACCCGAAAAATCAATACTAAAAATAAAGAGACTCTTAAAATGTCAATGAACCACTGAAGGCTCTGCTACTAAACCTCCAAATTTATAGGTGAGGGCAGTCAATCAGACACATTGTCAGATTGGCCCTGCCTCTTGGGGGTCCCACCCAAAAAGCACAAGGAACACAGGAGAAAATAAAATATGTACGAATGAATCTAAGAAAAACACTTTTCACATTAATCAAAAAAGACAAGTCAAAACCGCAAACATAATCAATACAAAAAGACAAAAAACATTAGAAAAATAACAAAATAATTAAATAAATCAAAGAATAAATTTGAGCCTGGGTTGCAACCCTTTGAAGAAATGTCTGTTTAGTAAGGCCTGGAGGAGTAAATAATTATTTTGTATTACCATTTGTTTTACTTTGTGTTCTTTTATCACTCTATTGCATGTTTAATTAATAAAATAAATGCACTATTTTTTATATTTATGACTGTTTGTCATTATTGCAAGTGTGGCGATGCCTCAAGGTTACTAAATGTGTGTACATTGTTGGAGATGGCTGGGGTGGTGACCGCCCTGGTACCTTTGGGTTTCACGGGTACAGAGCTTTGAAGCTCAACCCTGTAGGGGCCCGTGGTCACCGCCAAGGGGTGCCCTATGCCTTTGGAGCCCTGGACCTCAGCATTTCCGCCAAACCCAGAAGTGTTGGGGGGAGATGAGCAGGGACACCCGGAGTGCTTCCGGGGATGCAGCCGGCACTTCTGCCACACTGGTGCGTGTCGGTGGGAGATTGCCGGAACACACCTGGAGCACATCCGGATGCTTATAAAAGGGGCCGCCTCCCTTCATGTGATGACTTGAGTCGGGTGGAAGAAGGACGACGTCTGGGAGGAGGCAAGGATGTGGCCTGAAGGAAAGGAAGGCATTGAACTGTGAGGCCTGGACTTTGGGGACTTGGGGGACTGTGAGCACTGTAAATATGACAAATAAATGTGTGTTGGGTGACATGAACGTGCCCGCCTGTCTGTGTCCGGGCCGGCTACCACAACATATACAGTGGCACAGGAGTAAACACTGCCCTGTCCATGTTGAAGTTTGCACTTTCTTTGAATTTTTTTCGAGAGTTTTGGTTTCTTCACACACCATAAAGAATAGAAACACTAAACTGACCAAGCATGTGTGTGTGTTTGTGTGTGTGTGTGTTGTCAGGTAAATGGTACCAGGGTAGGTACAGAGGACAATCCAAAAAGACAGAGAAAGAAAAATTAAATCTAGTGTGTGAATAAAGCCTCATCTTGATACTGTGGTTAAGCAGGAGTTTGCAGGAGACATTATCCTCCGTTAGTGTAAGGAGTGCCCTGAAAGCAAATCAGCCAAGGGCTCTACAGTAAGGAAGAGAGTGTGCGGCCCTATGATGAAGCTGACAGGTATTTCCCAAGGACAGCAGAGGGTAACAGGAAAGCCAAATGGGGAGGTTGTGTTTTTTTATTGACGGAAGAGTATGGGTACATGCAAGTAAATGAAGGGCACTTGAGTCCCCCAAGAAAGGCTACAGAAAAAGAGAAACACAAAACTATTTTCACATCAGGTGGTATATATAGACTATCTTTTTCCCAATGTCCACATGTGATTTTTCTCAAGTTTCCTCATCTCTCCTTCTCGATCCCAAAGATCTGGATGATAGATGAATTAAAAACTCTGCATTTATCTTGTGACTATTAGTGTAGTGTAGAGTATGTGGGTATTATCTGCTGGACTGGCATCCCATCCTGAGTTGTTTCCTGCTCCAGCTACTAGTGAATCATTTAAGAAGTAAGTGTGTATTGTAAATTGATGAATAGAAGAGACATTTTATCTTAAGAAATAAACTGTAACTAGTGGACTGCTATTAGAACATACAGTAAATATTATCATCTAAAGACAGACTTTAGATAGAAGCAATTTTTTAACAAACCTTTACATTTATTTCTCCTTAAATAATTTGTTTTTGTTCTTTTTATAATGACTTAGAACTGTTTACATCAGTTAATGATTAATGCAATCAGCGTGGAAGTGAACCAGAGGCTCACTTTGCACTGTCATGTAAAAAGCAGAAACACTCCTTGGATGTGATTGCCAGTCAATTACAGGGCATACAAAAGTAAAGCTTCACACAAATGCACATGCCAAGGCAAATGAGAGACATCATTTGGCAAAACAACTTGTCTTTGGGAAATATCCAAAATCTTAGTAAGAAACCCTAATGTAAAGTTGGAGAACATCCCAGATTCACAGGAAAGGCCTAAATAATAAACAAAATAAACTATTCTTGACATTGATATGATAGGCAGAGGCCATAAACGGCCCATGAGATATGCTATAGTAAATGTTATTTGCATAAAATATATGTTAAAGAATATTGATATACTGTATACAGTGAATTCAGAAAGTACTTACACATCCTCACTTTCCGCACACTTTATTGTGTTATAGATTTTATTTTAAATTGATCAATTTGCCTTTTTTGCCCATCAATCTATACTCAATGACAATATGAAAACATGTTTTCAGAAAGATTTGCAAATTAATTACATATCAAAAATTGAAATTTCTCATTCACATAAGTATTATGATTCTTAATTTAGTATTTTGTAATAGTCCTATTGTCAGCAATTACAGCTTCAAGTGTAAGTCTTTACAAGCTTTGCACACCTATGTTTGGGCTGTTTATCCCATTCTTCCTGGCATATCTTCTCAAGCTCTGTTAGATGGGATGGAAAGCTTCTGAAATCTACCATTTTCCGGTCCCTCCACAGATGTCCTGTGGGGCTTAAGTCTAGGGTTTAGCTTGGACCACCCAAGGACAGTCAAAAGACTTGTCCCAAAGCCACTTTATTGGTGCCTTGGCTGTATGCTTCGGATTATTGTTGTGGTAAAAGATGAACCACTGCTCCAGTCTGAAGTTTTTTTGCACACTGGAGCAGGTTTTTTTCAAGAATCTCTTTGTGTTTGGCTGCATTGATCCTTACATCATTTCCCTGTCCCTGCTGCTGAGTAGCACCTCCATGCTGCTGTCACCACCATTCTTCACTTTGGGATTGGTAATAGGCAGGAGATGAGCAGTGCCTGGTCTTTGGTGGAACTAATGCTTGGTGTTCTGTCTGAAGAGTTCAATTTTTGTCTCATCAGCCCAGATTATTTTTTTCTTAATCCTGTCTGGTCCATTAAATATTGTTTGGGAAACTGCAAATGGGTTGTCATATGCCTTTTACTCAAAAGTGGCTTCTTAGATTGTCATTCTTTTGACAGGTGCTCTTATCTCAGCAGAGGACTTCTGAAGATCTGTTAGAGAGTGACCAGTGGGTTCTTAATTACCTCCCTGAGGTTCCAAACATCTTCCATTTCACAATTATTGGGGCCACTGTGCTCCTGGGAACACTTCAAAGTTTTAGAAATGGTATTATTGCCTTGCCGTGATCTACGTCTCACCAGAATTTTATCACAGAGGTCTTCACAGAGTTTCTTGGACTTCATGGCTTGTTTTTTGCCCTGACATGCAGTATAAATTGTGTGACCTCATATACACAGATGTGTGCCTTTCCGAATTCTTTCCAGTCAATTCAGTCTGCCACAGGTGGACCCCAGTCAAGTTCTGGACACATCTCAAGGATAATAAAAGCAAACAGAATGCACCTGACCACAATGTAGAGTACCCCAGAAAAGGGTCTGAATATTTATAGAAATGTGAGATTTCAGCTTTTGATTTTTAATAAATGTGAAAACATTTCTAATAGCATGTTTTCACTTTGTCATTATAGGCTATTGATGTATAGAAAACATGAAAACACATCCATTTAAAATTAAACCAACAAAACAATAAAGTGTGTAGAAAGTGAATGAGTCTGAATACATTCTGGATCCATTGTGCATGTGTAACTTATTGTATATATAATAATGGTCAAACGTTTTAGAACACCCCCATTCTTCCAGTTTTTATTAAAAACTAAGCAGGTCAAGTCTTGTGAATAACCTGAAATGATACAAAATCAAACTGTAATTTATCAGACTTAAAAAAAAGTTTAGGTTACCAGGAACTGAAAAAATAACACAACTTTGTGTTGTACAGAAAGGCAATGTAGGAAGTAGTATACTGCTATCATAACAGCAAGAAAAATGAAATTAATAAAGGAAGACAGACAGACTTTCATAGCCTTTAAAAGTGTAGGACTCTCCTTTAAAATAAATTGCAACAAAAACCAAGGCATCAGTGAATGCATTTTCTTCAAAAGGAACCTGGAAACTAAAGGAAACTCTGACATGAACAGGTCTGGCATACACCATTATGGCAGTAACATATTACTTCCTGCAGTACAATATTGTGCAAATAATGCTTTGGAGAGTTTATCCCAAAGCTGCTTTAATACAGACAAACAGTTTATAAGTAATCAACCAACATCGGTGCATTTGCAGAAACTGTTTGCATCAGCCTTCAATGCTTAGTTAAATTCCATTTGTGCAGGAAAGCAGTATATCTATCTGTTCCTTGAAAAAGTCATTTTTGCATAACTGAAAATTACATTATCTTTCAGTTTTTGGTAACCTAAATATTTTTTTAATTGTAGCAGTTTCAGGTTATTCATTGTACTTGAACAGCTTAAATTTCAATAAAAAACTGCAAATACTAGGGGTATAGTATAATTAAAATAAATAATATATATATATATATATATATATATATATATATATATATATATATATATATATATATATATATATATATATATATATATAAAAACTAGAATTACATGAGTAACCAGAAAACAACCAGCAGAAGCAGGATTTCTTGAAAGGGAAACAACAAAATTATCAAAAGCAACAAAAATAAATGTCCATTCTCTCTAACAAAGGCACATACACTCATCATTGAAAATGCTTAATCCAGTTCTAGGTGATATTTCTTGACATGATATACTTTGATATAGGGCCATCGCCTGCCCTGGCAGCACTGGATTCAAGGTAGGAACCAACCCTTAACAGTGTGCCAGTCTATCATGGGCCCATAACACATTAACTAATATGGTGACAATGTATACTCACTAATCAAACTGAACTGAATCTGAGATATGGAAGAAGAAATAAAGTATCCAGGAGAAAAAAAAAAAAACATTCAACAGGGAAAATGTACAAACTCCTCATAGAGAGTGTTTAAGCCAGGATTCTCTTCCAGGTCTTTTCACCAGTGAAGCAGTAGCACTAACTACTATGGTACCATGATGCCCTTCACTAAATGAGTATCCCACAGTAGGTTAGCTTATTGTAATATAAATTATAAGAACAAAAAAATGTTTCCCTGTTTGTGAAAATTAAATAATGTGTAAATATGAAACGTAATTTCAGTGCTTTGATTAACCCATTCAATTTCTAAACTGGCTTATTCCAGTTCTGGCCCACAAAGAGCCAGTGCCCATCCAAGACACAATGAGTGCAAGGCAGAAAAAAGCCCTGGTCAGTCCACTGCAGGACACATGTTTGTATCCTGAACTGCCACATAACTTAACATCACTTTAACATCAAGAGCCACATGAGGTGGGTGGTGGGGTTTGGGAGTATAACAAGACACACCAGCCAGTAAACATATCTGGATCTGAGAGGTACTAAAGTTGCATGTGGTGCCACCATGCTGTTTTTTTTAAATGTCTGCATTAAGTGAATTTGTTATCTAACGGTTATTTTTTTAATTACTTCAGTAACTCACAATGCATACTGCTTGCTTGATTCAGACTTGTTTCTAAAATAAGCCTTGTTGCCATCTTCAGATAATTCTGAGTCACCTCTCTTACACATTCTTCTTAGATCCCCTAATGAATGATTCCATATTAAATAACAAGATGAATAGTTATTTGAAAATTTCTGGATAAACACTGTGGAAGAAAAAGGCTAACAAGGTGCAGTTTGGGAATTCATTCCTGTCAGCTTTAGGGAATTTGACAGGTTTCTACTGCAAGCACAGCCCTTCTCAAGTTACACAAGTGAGCAGTGTAGCATTACACTGAAGGCACCACAGCGAGTCATGCTGTTCAGGTGTGACTGCAGGACAAACTACAGTCAAAAATAGAATTAAGTGGAACAGCACCATGTTTTCTCTAGGAGGCTGACCTCATGCACAATACACTTGCCTTCACCTTCTCATAATTAAAGTTGTGCTCATATTCCCACAACCCCAAAATAAATTAACTATCACCATTTTTTAGTTGACTTCCTTGAGTTGGCAGAGGTGAGGCACAAACCCACAATGTAGCAATTAAAGTCCATCAGTTCCATTGCTCAGTTAAACAAGATCTCCATTAGCAAGCTGCAGATCTGGTTCTCTTACCTTGTGACATGACTTTCCTGGCCAGAGACTGTCTCAGGTAGCCTCACTGCATATGGTGCTTGTTACAGCAGCATGGTGACAGTAGTTAGCACTGGTGCCTCAAAGCTTCACAGACCAAAATGGAATCAACTCTGAAGAGAGCGCCAGCTCTTTGTATGGCACACTTCAACACTCACTCACTTAAATGGAAAGTCAATCCAAGCTACACAGCTTCAGGATGTGAGAGGAAAACTGGAACCTATCCTAACAGCATTAATTGCAAGGCAGGAACCAAAACTGGGTGGCACTCCAGTCTATCACAGCCGGTAGATAAATCCTTCAACTCCTTAGTTTCCGGTACATCTGACTCTATATCTGAAATAAAATGAAAACACTTTTTGCAATGTACCATAACCCAGATTACAATATGTGAACGTCTTGTTGTAAAATAGCTCAGCTGAACTTCACACTAGTAGTAACACAAATATACACTCGGCATTATTCTTTCATCAGAGAAGTACTTAATTATGAATATTGTTTGTAAAATGGAACATTTCAACTTGCTGTATTTTTTTTCATTACAATTTAAATTTGTTACGAGTCAGAGTCTGTATATTTTTGCCAACTGCAACCCCGGCTCCAGGTACCCAAAACTGTTTCCAACACACACCCACTTACAGCCAGTTTTATTTCACTTTTAGCCAATTTATACTCACTAATTAACCTAACTTTGATATTTTTAGAGGTTTGAGTGTAAAAATGAAATAAGTAACCACTCAAAAACTGTAAGAACATACAAACTCCACACAGGCAACAGCTTTAACCACTGCACTAGAGACACTCAAATCATACTAAAGTAACTGGCAACTTGAAATTAGTTTTGAATGTTGTGAATGAAAAGACAAACAAAGATAAAGATTTGGGGCAACCTTGAACAAACTCTGTATAATGGAAGAAAAACAACAAACACAATGTTAACGTGTAATCTGGGAAATGTCTGCACAGACATGAGTCTACAACTAGACTGAAGACAAGATAGCAGTGGAGCCTATTAAGTGGCATGCAAGGTGGAAGAGGCAGGCTCAGGGGACCGGAACCCAGAAATGATGCCATTTGTCTTTCCATTGCCTGTTGTCAGGTCTGTGGGATAAAAGACAGGAGATGCATCATGCAATAGCACCAACCTTTGACTCAGTGTGGAATTACCATTAAACGAGCCATGAAGTTGACTCCGAAGCATATGTGTCTGACAATGTATTATATGAACGTGTTATGTAATAAACCACCGACGCTTTGTTTGTGCTGGTATATGCTCTGGCTCCTGAACCCACTTGTGTTCAGAAAATGTGAGAATGCAGGAAATTGCTCTGTTCTTCAAATGTCTTATTCAGCAAATGGTTATCTGCAATACTGTAGGTACTGGATACCTATTACTTTTTTTTTAACTATAGTAAAGTTTTGTAAAGTTTCAAAGTGCCTTTTCTTTATAACTGAATAGCGAAAGACAAAGAAACTTCATGTACTAAAAAATCATTGTAAAAAAAAAAAAATCCTGAAGCAATAATGTATAGTGACACTAAGACTGCAGAGATGAATCATTAAAAGCAGTGCTCTTTGTGTACAAACAATGCTCTTTTGAGAAAAAGGTCTCCAAAATTAAACCATAAGTTCAGTTCTGCTGAAACTTTGTAAAATTGACTCTGAGAATGTCTCTATAAAAAGTAAGTAAGGGGTGGATGTTATTTAAAGATTGTGTGAGTCTGCTCTTCAATGGCTACTGCCTTGCGCTTTATAGTGCTGTGGTGGGCTATAGTAAAACCTGAACTTCATAAAATTGGTTTGATAATGGATGGATTATGGATTTCTTAAAAAAAATGCACACCGCATGAATATATAATATCTGCATCAATAATAATTACATAATAATATGCAAAGATGAAGTTTAAAATTATTTACTAAAAAGTAAGGTACTACTTTCATAAAATAATTTGAAATTTGGTCAAGAAATAGTTGACCTTTGTCACAGCAATTTATGACAGTGTAATAAGTCTCACTTTAAATACTTTTCACCAGTCAGTCCTAAACAAATTAGAATTGGAATTTGACCTGGAATTGAGTATTTAACAAATGTAATAAATTTTCAGAGTGTGTGAGTATTTAAAAATTAAAAAATCATGCAGATTTCCAGATAACCAAGAACTGCAGACAATTATACATGTATTTATGTACAGCCAATGGTGTTGAAATTCAATATTTCTGAAAATACTCCTTCTAATACATTATACATAATTTCACTATATTTCCTATATTGTAAAAAAACAGCTTAAATAAAGTAATAAAGCAATTTGGGCAATCAGGGATTCTTAAAAATTGTGAAATGTAGCTTGGCATTAAGATTTTAACACTGACATTTATTGCCATGTTTGTATTTTAAAGTAAATACCATTTTTTACAACTTTTGGTTTCAATAGAAATAACACTTGAAAACCTAGCACTTTGGAAAAAGTACAGCGATTAAACTGAATTTAAACTTATATTGCCAACTCGCACAAGGAAATTGAAGTTAAACATGATTATAGTGTGCCAGAATGTTTTAAAGTAATAATGCATTTTTGATACAAGTGAATTTTGAAAGTGTTGGGTTCCAACTGCTGTGCTTTGAGATCTTTGCCTGTCCTTAATCATCACTTTAACAGGCACTGTACAAGACACAACAGCTGCAGGTTTCTGTTGAAGCCAATCTTTTAAATCAGAAAATAATTCCTGCCTGTCACTATCCCCCGGCTTAAATAAATGACCAAGGTTTATGTGTACAATATGTGTGAAACAGGCTAAAATTCTGGTCTGGCACAAGTGTATTTGCCATGCCTCAACCATGGACAAACCTACTGCAAACCTCTTGGTCACACCCAAGTTTGACTCAAGGCAAGCATCCTGCCTGCAATCTTGTCCTTTACTTTCAGTTGAAATCAAATGTAAATCAACTTTATTAGACTTTTGAAAGATTATTTATTATATTTATTAATTTTATTTATTCAGCTTTATTCCTTTACAAACATGTTTTTTGCTTTCACACTATTTCTAATGTCTTTCACTATCAAATCTAAGACAAAATCCAGCCATTCATCCATCTATTTTCTAACTTGCTTCGCCATTTCAGGGTCACTCAGAGTAGGTGCACGTTTCGGTAAAATACCCTAGGTAAAATGCCAATCCACCTTAGAGTATATTTCCACAAACATTTGCACTTATTTAAAGAAAGATTGTTTAGATTCACCAATTAACCCAACACACATATGTTTATGATGTTGGAAAAAAAATCACGCAATAAAATTGCAAAGGAAACAAATGTATGTAAAGCTTGGGCAAAAATACAAATAGTTCAGAATTTCCTACAGTTACAGAATACAAAAAGACAGTTCACTAAACAATTACATCAATAAAAAGCACACATTAATTATAAAATTGATCAGGTTGATCAGGTCTCCCTGGACTGAACTTGGGAACCACTGCACTAGGAAACCAGATTGGCAAACTACATTAAAACATGACAAAGAAAAACTAAGCATGCAAAGTTAACAGAAGTACATAATAAAACCAGAACATTAATACAAATAAAAAAGAAACAAATGCAATAAAATGTAAAAAATAACAAATCATTTTTTTATTTCTATCTGTCTCAATCATGAACTCTTTAACATAGTGTTCACTTTTGTGTATTGTTGTTTATGTTATTGACTACAATTTTTCCATTTTGTATATTAAACAATATTGACTTATTTAGATTTTGACTTCTGTCTTTATTATTGGCAATGAATGTATCTTATTGTTTATAGTTGCTTCTGACCATCAATGATTTTCTGTCTTTATTCACATGTTTTTCATTTTCTGATTCTGCAAAATTCTTTTATAATATTGTCACTGCTTCTTCAGCCTTGCCACATTTAACAAAATATTTTGTGCCCAAAAAATGATTCAAGCCTTACAGCAAAGTGAGGATGCTCTGCAAACTACTGGTGTCCAATCTTGGTATAGTTCCTGCTTTGCAAAGAGTGGATTAAAAAATTAATATGTGGAAGAAATTTTCAAAAATGTATAAGAAAGTGAAAAAAATGAATTGGCTTGGTGATTAGATTTGAAATTGCACTTTGCCTTGCAAATCCTAAAGCTTTAAACCTTTATATCTTGTTGCATACTTCAACAAAGACTTAATATGTCACAGTCATAAAGCTTACTTGAATTGAATTACTATGTACTGCAAGATTTCAGAGAGTGCCACCTAATTAAAGCAAAGGCAACATGACTTGCATTTTAGGAAAGTAAAGAAACTATTTTCAGTGGTTGCATGATTTCTTGGAAAAAGTAAAAATGAACACTGAAGGTTATGTCACCTCATAATAATAAAAAAGCTAATTAAAGAAATAGTTCAGTTATAGATGGGAGTGACACTTGATTTAAAAACTGGTTGAAGGAAAACCAAGAAATCCAGTAGGTTCACTAAAATCTAGTTATGCGTAAATTTAATGTATAAAATTCAAACAGTTAAATGGTGCCAATACCATTTTGGAAAGAGGTGGTAATGATTCTCAAGCTTGGGTCTCCAAACCTGAATTAAACTATCAACACCAAAGCAAAAGGCAAGAAAAGTGATGTAAATGTAGATATATGCATTCATCCTGTTATTTTAAGTTGAGTATTGTTGTTAAATTTTTAAGATTAGTACAATTAAATGATGCATGACAGTGTATTATTATGTATTATTTACATAATATATTTTTAGGCATTCATTGCATCATTCTATTTCTCCCAGAAGGTGAAAGAAGAAGAAAAGGAAAATAAAAATAGTCTAAAATCAAATATTGTTTTTGTGTTTAAAATAAGAAGTAGTGCAATGTACATGAAAGCAATTTGTATTTTTTAAATAGCTAGGTTAATCTCTTTGAGTATATTGCAGGAGTGTGCCAGAGGGTTTTTCCGGTTGAACAGTTTTAGATGATAAGCTAGCAATGTAACAAAAGCACTATATTTGATTCTAGGATGCCCCCGAAGATGGGATGTGGCTATGGTGATACACCAAGGGCATCTGACAAACAAGTAAAAATAAACATCAAGAATAGTCAGAGTCATTCACTTCTATCTGTGTTGTAACTTATACATAAAATGCATATTTGGTTTGTCATTCCACTCTTTTTCCTACAAAAGCAAAAGACAAAAAATAGTTTTTTTCACTCTAAGTGAAAATATACAGGCAAAGGGGTCTAACACCCGTTAGATTTCTTGCAAGATGGCTATATTTTAAATGGTGTAAGCTTGAATTAATGTGTATACAGTACTGTACAAATAAGTCACATTGGTATGACTTTAATTCAGAAGTGAGTAAAATATGGCTTCTATATTAAATATTTTGTCAGGTACTATTTCTTTTATTTATTTTATTTTGCATAATGAAAACCTGACAAGTATCTACCTGATTGTACTTATTTTAATATAATAGTAATAGTATTTTACAAAAATGCATCTAGATTACAGCCGTTTCTCTGTACTAGGACTACCAAATTGTGAGTTGTTGTGTTTGATTTCTGTATATTAGTTTTACAAATACTCTGCATAAGCACAGTAAATTTACATTTTTTCCCATGACTTCCAATACATCCATGATAAACTGGAATCAAACAACAATTTCTGCATCATTTGTAAACAATGTGCTTGTTTATTGGCTTTGTCTCAGTGATAAGATTACATTTGGCTTGAAGCCCCAGTTGCCTAAGACATGCATGTTATGTTGATTGAGTATGAGGTCAGAGGTTTGTGTGCCATGTGATGGCTAGCATTGCCAGCAGAGAAAAAAAAAGCTGAAAAATTAATAAACAATGTCATATATCTATATTTGTATAATTATATACTTAATTATTAAACATTTATCAATTTAGGTGGGGCAGCTTCTATAAATGATATTAGGTCCGTATTAGCCGGATATACACCTGTATGTGAGCGAGATAGGTTGCTTTTGCAAAACAGACTTCTGATGTTAACTCGCCATTCAGGTCAACCAAATACGTAAACCGTCGGACACCTTGATTCCTTACTTGTACACATCAGCAGAAGTCCGTATGCCAATGTAATAAAGCGCCTATGAAGCAAATCTCCGTGCAGCCAGTTCAACCTCTCAAGTACAAAGTCATCACGGTGGTTAATGGTAGAAATGATTCATTTTCTATCGCACTCTCCATCGTAAATCCGTCCAACGGATGTCGCATTAGCCCCTTCAGTATACAAGAGAAGAGATCAAAAGGCAGCGGGTTATTAAAACAAACGCACACCTCAGTCTGAGTACAGAAAATGGGGCTTCGATCCAAAGAGCCGAAGGGAATTTTTCAGCACAAGTAGAGCAATTAAAGTCGCGTTCGCGTCTGTTTGAATCCACGCCCCCTCGCGGGGCTGTCTAAAACTCCCCTCCAGCTGCAGCCCGAGCGCCAGGCTCCACCGCGCACTTTCCTTTCCATACGAGTGGGTTCAGCGTGTGCTGTTAGCTTGAAAAGTCCTCGGCGCCGTTTAGAGGCCGTCGCTTCTGCCCGTTTTGCCAAAACGCTGTCTGGAAGTCGCTTTGTTTAGATGACAAGGACGCCAAGAGGAGCCGCAAAGGGATTTGCGTTCAGGTCGCGGAGACTCCAGCGGTTTGATTTTCTCCAGAGCAAAAAGAAAGGTACGCGGCATCGACCTCTTTTGGTAACGTGAGCCTTTCTACTTGCGGTAAACAGTGTCGCTCTGTTTTTGTTGATTGGCTTGGCTAGACGAACACAATGGGCAAACGGCGTGCTTTTATTTTATGAGGTGTGGGGGGCTCCTTGTATAGGGTGGTGGAGTTGAGCAAAGTTTCTTAAGTTTTGTGTTACGCATGGATTATTGGGAGACTTTTTCGACTGCGTAGAAAGTTCTGTAATTTCTCCAGCCATGTATTTTTTCAGATTTGTGCTCTGTTTGTTTGATGTAAGAGCTGCTCTATGAATGGACTCATTGCAAAGAAAAACTGCACTTGTAAACCGCGGCGCCTTGAGCCGTGCGAAGGAAAATAAAAGAAGTGACACTCGCGTGAGGGAGGGGCAACGCTCAGCTCGGTGTTGCGCGCTTGTGTGTGTGCGCGCACGCGCGCCCCCTGCGATATAAAAATCACGCCGCAACTCCAGTATGACACTCCACTCCCTCGGGACATGGGAAGTAAGCCAAAGCAGCAGATACAGAAGATATAATTTCTGAGCGAGCATCAGCTGCCACAACCCCTTTAAATCATTTGGGCATTAAGGGACGAAGAGGGTGCCTAGCCTAGAAAAAATGTCCGCAGCAAGTGTAACAAAACCACCAACATCTGCTCTACTTTTCACGATTCTCTGCACATTCTTCAGGTTAGAACACTTTTTTTATTTTGAAAGTTTGTCAACACTTTAGCAATAGTACTTTTGATTGCCTTTTATCTCAAGATATATTTTAAACTGAGATGTATGTCACGCTTTACTGTTGCCTTGAGATTGGAACTTTCACTGACAGCTCAGGCTGTCATCTTTGTCTTATC
Organism: Polypterus senegalus; assembly: GCF_016835505.1. Classification (NCBI taxonomy): domain Eukaryota; kingdom Metazoa; phylum Chordata; class Cladistia; order Polypteriformes; family Polypteridae; genus Polypterus; species Polypterus senegalus. Next base: position 161,436,855 of record NC_053154.1, read on the forward strand.
TTCCCTCTTTTTGACGTGCTGATATGTTGACTTGTATTGGCAAGCATTCATGGTGCTGAATCATTTGGTACTGTAATGTTAATCACTGTGTCCAGATAGAGTCTTCTTCTGTTTATGAAAGGAGCTTTGTAAAGTTTAATCTGGAGTGTAGGTGCAGATTTGACAGTATTCAGAGTATTCAGACTGTAGTGCTGCATAAACATCTACAGCTGGCAAATCAGATGACTTGAACAAAGTCACTTTCCCACCTGCTTGCGCTGCAGTTGTATGTGTCAGTATCTTCCACATATTGCACTTCATTGCACACCCAATGAGGAATTAACTGTAACCTAGATGCATTCTACATTTTTTTCCATTTACGTGTGAGTAATTTGCTCTGTGTTTGAACACATTTGATTTGATACTGTGTGCCAAGTCAGATTTTACTGTATTCCCGCCAGGTCTGGCCTCAGTTTGGGATTGGCATGCTCTCCCATTGCTCATGTGAGTTCTGTCCAGGAATAGTAAGGATGACTGGCTAGTCTAAATTGGCTACTCTGAATTGACCCGGCAGGCAGAAAGTATGACCTGGTGACTAAGTCAGTTGACTTGTAAGCTTTAAGGTTTCCAGTTTAGCCAGATTTCAGGCTTGCTGTGCACTTTTAAAGATCCTTAGAATGGTGTAAAGGTGTTTTATAAAATGATGGCTGTGTTATGTATATGCCAGTGTCAGAAGTTATAGTGACAGAAATTTGTGGTTTATTTCCAAATATGTGCTACCTGGATAGGTTTTCACTCCTTGTGACACTGTATTGAAAATCAGAAGCTTCAAAAAACTTGTGAATGAATAAAAAAATTAAAACTTGTGGATGAATAAAAAAAAATAAAATGCTTTAATTGATTAATGGATTATTATATCTAATTATTAAATGTGCTTAAATAACTGGCTTATATTTTGTTTTTTCTTGAAGTGTCTTTTAATATGTGTACTCTTAAGACAGGAGCAATATATTTGTAATATTCCATATATAAATTAACTTAACCGTGCTTTGCAAAAAATACATCCCTATAAAATTATGAATTCCAGATGACACCCCTTTCAGAAATATTGAATGTTAAAGAGTCTGAGACATATTGTATTATAATTCTCACAAATGCTTTGAACACTTGTCCAGTTAGAAATGTGCAATTTAACATGGGGAAGCCTCTGTTAAGAATGATGTTCTCAAGAAATATTTTACATCTTATACCTCACTGTTGAGGATAGGATGGTTGCACAACAGTAAGCACTTCTAACCTGGCTTAGATTTCCAGCCTAGTCACTTTGTGGAGTGTACATACTCTTTCTTTGCCCACAGGATGTTTTTTTCTGACCTTCTGTACATGGTAAATTCAGTACCAACCTTAAACTGGTGCAGAATGTATGAGTGAATGTACAGTATGTGCCCTGTAATGTAATGGAATCTCATCTATATTGGTGGTTTCTGCTTTCTGCTCAGTGTTTCTTTGGAAATTTTGCAGTTAACCAAACTTTAGTGACAGAAAAAGATTAATTGATTTGTTTTTCTATATCTGTATCTGGTAAATGGAGAACTGCTGGTGCTTACCACTTGATGAAGCATTAAAATATTTTGCATTGGCAAGATACTCATTAGCAAAGCAGAACCTACATTCTTATTAAGTTTATAAACACACACGCTACTAAACATGTAGCTGGCATGCTTATTATTACACATACTTTAATGTTAACTTTTTTTTTAAATATTTATTTAAAACAGTGCCAAATGTGTTATAGAGTGTCACTGGTAAAACAAACCTATTTATTACTTTGATCAGTTTAGTAACTTCAATATTTTTAGAAATGGTGTTAAAATGAAATTTATCTATAGGAGAAAAATGTTGGTAATTTGGCTTGCTCTGGAAATAAAAAGGAAAGAAAAACAAACCGTTTTAGTGTGTGGATTTTTTAAAATCTGGCAAGTTGTGGTCAGTGTTCTGCCAACTTCTACCCACTGATGTCTAGCACATCCCACAGCCGTGTACGTGTGATATAAACCATTCATGTGTAATTAGCAGTATCTCTCTCAAGTGGAATAAATGTTTCTTCCTGCTGGGAGTGAATATGTGCCCTGCCAACCTTCTATCTGACAGATCAGTGGAGTGGAGTGAGCTGTTGATAAGAACTGAAATGTGTGTATCCTGTACTCATTTGCCAATCCTGTACTCATGTGCCAAGTGCATCTTCCCAGTGTAATTAGATATATCTTGTTAAACTCATTAGTCTTTGTACCAGATTTAACAAATGCTTCCTGGTCTACCTTCTAGTTAGGGTAGCAGCTATTTTGGTTTCTTCTTTTAAGAAGTGGCAGTGTATTGTTTTTTCCTGTTTAAATACTGTTAAGTTTGATCTTTCAGAGACATCCGTTTATTCTGATGCCAGATATTTCACTACATGAAATATCATTTGTAAAGAAATATCATTTGTAAAGTTTATTTTTACCCCAATTTATGTAAAAACTGTAAATGCAAAAGGACATTTGGAAAATGTTGCTGTAAGTAATTATTTGGGTCGCTGAATATAAACCTCTGACCATTTAGGCTGCTTGAATGCACACCAGACCATGAAACAGTATGAGCTGAAGTACTGTCGTCTGTTTTGCTTTATAGAGACACAGTTGTACATCAAAAGAAATTTTACTGTATCCATCCATCCATTATCCAACTCGCTATATCCTAACTACAGGGTCACAGGTGTGTGCTGGAGCCAATCCCAGCCAACACAGGGCACAAGGCAGGAAACAAACCCCGGGCAGGGTGCCAGTCCACCGCAGGGCACACACACTCACACAGTAGGGACAATTTAGAATCGCCAATGCATGTCTTTGGACTGTGGGAGGAAACTGGAGCACACGGAGGAAACCCGCGCAGACACGGGGAGAACATGCAAACTCCACACAGGGAGGACCTGGGAAGCGAACCCAGGTCTCCTTACTGCAAGGCAGCAGCGCTACCCACTGTGCCACCGTGCCACCCATTTTACTATATAGACAAAGAATTAATTTTATTATTACTACTAGCAAAATACCCGCGCTTCGCAGCGGAGAAGTAGTGTGTTAAAGAAGTTATGAAAAAGAAAAGGAAACATTTTAAAAATAACGTAACATGATTGTCAATGTAATTGTTTTGTCACTGTTATGAGTGTTGTTGTCATATATATATATATATATATATATACACACACACAAATATAAACATATCTACATATACACATATCTACACATACACATATCTACATATATATACATATACACATTTACATATATACATATATACACATATCAACATATATACACACATACATATACATACATACGTACACACACATATTCATATATACATACATACATACATACAGATAAATATACATATATATATATACACACATACACATACATATATATATATATACATACATACATACACACACACATATATATATATATATATATATATATATTGTAATAAAGGCGCTATATGGCACCCGATCCAGCACAGACTACGCAGAGGCACGTGTTCACACGCAAAGGGCTTTTTATTTTCTTCAGCCGTGGGCACACACCTTCCCCGTGTCCAACCGGTCCAACACAGTCTAAAGCACAAAATAACCCACACAACCAAACGCTTCCTGCCACCACCACTCCTCCCAGGCAACCTCGTCCTCTTCCTCCCGATTCTGGCCTTGATTGCTGGGAGGTAGGCCCTGGGGCTGATAAACCGTCCAGCGTGGTGGCTGGTTGTCTGCAGCACCCCCTAGCAGCCACCCGATCTCCGGGCTGCTGTGGTGGACTCCCATGGAGCCACGGGGAAGATTGAGGAGGGATCCACGGCCAGGGAGGCTGCCCCCAAGCGCCCCGGGGAAGGTACTGCAATGTCCATGATGGCTCCCCCGGGACGTATGCAGCAGAGGCGTCCTGGCCGGGCATGGGACCCGGCTGTCCGTCACAATATATACACAGACACATATATACATATATACAGATCTACATATATATACATATCTACATATATACATATATATATATATATATATATATATATATATATATATATATATATATATATATATATATCTATCCATATATATACATATATATACATATACATACTGTATATAGCAAAATCCCGGCGCTTCGCAGCAACGAGGAACTGCTTTTAAATTTTTATTAAGAAGAAAAGAAAACCTTTTTAAACTCAGGGAAAATATACCAATAACTATCTGTTAAGGATCTCTTTGTATACCACGTTGTCAGTTCAGCACTCCGGTTGTAATATGACCAAGCTGTGCACTGAGATTACTTTTGAGAAAGCAACGTATAGTTTTGTCCAGGAGGAAAGCAATGTTGCCTCAAATCAATGGCAACCTTTTGTAGGGTATGTCCCTGAGACTTATTAATTGTCATCGCGAAGCAGAGCCTTACTGGAAATTGGAGGCATTTCAATTGAAATGGGAGATCAGAGGGTATAACGGTGATGCCAGGAATACATTCAGAGTGTCGTGCTCTGCTGTTTTTTTGTGTAGCTGCCTTCACACAGCTTCTCCGTTGCTTTATAAACGAACGCCATATAAGGCCGTCGTTTCTCTTTGCTTCGCGGTTCTGTACTGTTTTATTGTTCGTTTATTACAATTCTTTTAGTTTTTGTGTAGCTATTCGAGACTTACTTTACTGTTCAGGTACCCATTTCCTTTATTTAATCCGCGGCTTGTACGTTAATTTTTGTTCGTTAATTACGATTATAGATATTTATTGATTCCCTTCTTTAGCTGACTGCCTGCTCATATAAGACACTCCGATGGTTTTTTGTGAAACAGCCTTTACACAGCTTCTCCGCTGTTTTATAAACGAACAACATAGAAAGCCATCACCTTGTCAATTGTGTAATGCGTTTTTTGAACAGGTTTGATGCATGGAAGTGATCACTCATACTGCGTTCAGTCAGTTCATGTGAGCTGCTCTCTTGTGTGATGTTGCGATGTCCACGGCTTTATTTAATGTTAGCTAAGACCCGGCACTTAAAAGTTTCTGGCTGCACTTCGGTTGTAATATGACGAAGCTACATGAGCTCACTCTTGAGAATGCAACGTATAGTTGTCCAGGAGAAAAGCAATCTTGCCTGAAATCAATGGCATCGTTTTGTAGGGTCTGTCCCTAAGACTTATTACTTGTCATCGCGCAGCAGAGCCTTACTGGAAATTGGAGGCATCTGAATTGCAATGGGAGATCAGAGGGTATAAAGGGGATGCGAGGAATACATTGAGTGTGGAGAAACTCTAGAGACAGTGTGTGTATTAACTTGTGGATTTTTCTGTGAGTATTTGGTGGCAGCATGACGAAGTTGCTTCTGCAAGACCGCGTTAGCTGTGGAGCTCAACTCGGAGCATATTCTTTTCTTACCTTGTCAATTGTGTAATGCATTTTTTGAACAGGTTTGATGCATGGAAGTGATCACTCGTACTGCGTCAGTCAGTTCACGTGAGCTGCTCTCTTGTGTGATGTTGCGATGTCCACGGCTTTATTTAATGTTAGCCAAGACCCGGCTCTTAAAAGTTTCTCGCTACAGCAATTTTAACTCCGTTACAAAGTGATCCAAAGTCTCGTTTATACCTCGTGTCTTCTCATTAAACTTGTATCTCGCGAATAAAGTATTCAGCGTCTTTCTTCAGCGCTCTTTGGGAGCTCTTCCTTCTTTTCTACGTACTGCGGTCACAGTCAGTTCACGTGATTACGTGACAAGGCATGATGATGTCACACGCAGCTCCGCCCCCCACGGCCATCGAGCTAACGTCCATTACAGTATATGGAGAAAAACAGGTTCCAGTTATGACCATTATACGTAGAATTTCGAAAGGAAACCTGCCCAACTTTTGTAAGTAAGCTGTAATGAATGTGCCTGCCAAATTTCAGCCTTCTATCTACACGGGAAATTGGAGAATTAGTGATGAGTGAGTCAGTGAGGGCTTTGCCTTTTATTAGTATAGATACAGAGAGTTGGTCTTCCTAATGTTCACAAATTCCATGCATTCAAAAAGCTGTTCAAAATCTTCGTTTGTTTGCTTTAGAAAGCTTGGGAGTGCAAGTTTTTCACTATTCATATTTCATTGAGAGGAGCCTTTTATTGTGCAGTGTGTGATGGGTTGTGGGAGTGTGTATTTTTGTTGTGTCCCCTTTCATTACCCCTAGGGCATGGCAGCTCCAACTTTTTAAAAATTCTCTTTTACTCTATTTCCGTAAATGACTTTTATTTTAAAGCTAAATTAACAACATTTGATTTGTAGTTTTATATTTGAAATTTAAAAAAGTGCAGGCATGGATAACGTACAATAAGTTAGACACGAATGCTGTACTGTTCTAGCTGGTTGACTCTAGTTATAGCTCCCCATCTATCTAAAAGTTAATCTGAAAGAAAATCTAGAAGATCTTTAGTATTATTGGCCAGGTACGCAGTGCATGTTAACAAGAGCACTTAGCCTATTAAAACGCAATAGGTCTTGACCGAACAGTGGTACAGAGATTCCTGCTCCTGCCTGTTAGCTTCAGTGTGCTGGTCTCAAATCCCAGTCACAGCATTTTTTTGTGCGGAATTTGTACATGTTCATTGTGTGCGTTTTGGAGGTTCTCCAGGCACAGTTGATTGAAAACTGTAAATATGGTGCTACGAGTGCAGGGATGAGCTTGTGTGGTCTTTGGATTAAATTGGCACCCTGTCCAGGTTTAGTTCCTGTCTTGCTTCCAGTGTTCTTAGAAATAGGCTTCATCTTCCCTCTACCCTGATATTGGAATGACCAGGTCTAGAAAACTGATGGATATTCTTAATTTATTCATGCTCTTTCTTCTGGTTTGAAATGACACACAGCTTGCCAATGGGACATGCAATTTCTTGTGTGTCTGAAATTACAGCCTTTCCGTTAATAACTTTGTACAGTTTCTTGCTAAGTAATTTGCTGTGAAAGTGCTATGCTGTATAAAATACAGTAAAGAATTATGACAAATGTGTCTTTATGTTCTTCAGTCTGCCACAGATTTTTATTCAGAGGTTCTTGCTATGTGTCTGGTTTCGGGGACGATATGTACTCCAATGCTGTCGTCCACATTATAAAAAATAAATCAGATCTAGAGGTAAATGTGTTTAATAGACGTGGACCAGTTTCATGTCTTCTTTTATCACTGTCCAGGATGTAGCCAATATAATATTGAAGAATGCCCATGAGGTAGGGAAGCTAGTGAGCCTACATTATCAGAACTATAATCTTAACATTGACTACCTGTTTTAACTGAATGTGAACCCCCAACAATGTTCTTCACAAAAGTTTTTGCTTTCCCCTCTTCAATTCTCAACTGGTCATATCTCATTATAATGTTTGAAAAGTTTATATTACATTATGCTGTGTTTATATTGATTAAATTGAAAGTTTTATGTTCTACTTTGAGTATAATTTAAATTATGTGTTAATGTATATTTATGTTGTATGGTTTACAAATTTACTGTAAATGCATTGAGCCTGTACATATGGAAGAATACTGTACAAAATGAATTGAATAAAGTAGATAATCTGTAAGGTACACAATTTGCTATTGTGGCTCATCTTTGGAATGAACCTACATTTATTCAAAAAATATTCAAACCTGCCTAATTGAACTTGGGTTTGAATATATTTTTTCAAATTTATTTTACTATCATATAGATATTTATAAAGATAAAGATTCAAGATTTTAAATGTCAAACTTACATAACCCAGTTTAAGGTCACAGACAGCCTGTGCCTCTCCAAGCAGTACTGGGCAAAGGATAACAAAAAGCACTGGACAAGGTGCTAGTCCTTGGCAGAACCCATATACTACTAGCTATTTTGAAGGTACCAGTTAGCCTACTCAGCATGCCTTGTGGATGTGGGCAGGAAATATTAATATCCAGAGGAAAGCCAGGACAGACACAGGGGAATGTGTAAACACCACACAGATAGCAGGAGTCAAATCTTGGATTGTAAGACAGTAGTATTACCTGGCATAGGCCTTAAGTATATTTAACGTAATGCTTAAATAGTATTAGGTAGGGTAATTGTGAATGTAGAATAATCAGGGTCAGATGTGATCAGCAAAGAAACATGGCAAAGTGACTGCTGGTAATAAATGGTCACAGGACAAGATGTCAAAAATGCAGTGCTGTTGTTCAGTTTCTTTTCACTGCATTTTCAATAGTGCACATCTTTTTAAAGATTTAATGACGAGAAATTACAAGTACAAGTGACAGAATGTCAAGAAGCTGGTGCTTGTAGATAGTTAGATAGATAGATAGACAGATAGATACTTTATTAATCTCAAGGGGAAATTCACATAATCCAGCAGCAGCATACTGATACAAAAAAAATATTAAATTAAAGAGTAATACAAATGCAGGTAAAAACAGACAATAACTTTGAATAATGTTAACGTTTACCCCCCGGGTGGAAATGAAGAGTCGCATAGTGTGGGGGAGGAACGATCTCCTCAGTCTGTCAGTGGAGCAGGACATTGACAGGAGTCTGTCGCTGAAGCTGCTCCTCTGTCTGTCTGTTTGTCTGCATGTCAGCAAATGCCTCTTTGGCATAAAACACACAAACATTTGCCTCACTTCATTACTTCTGGGTTGACAAAAAACACTGAAATGGAAATTTATATAGGCAGTGGTCTGTGACAGAAGTATTGTTGGAATGAAAACTAGCAAGATCACTGGACATTTAATATATTATAGTCTTGCATTGCATTGTTGTGACACAACTCTCTCATGTTCTAGAATCCTGCGTATATGCAGGATAAAGGAAGAAATTCCAACCCTGTTTCTGGCATTTAATACTTTTTATTGACAAAGGAAGCCCTTACCTTCAGAAGCATTGCAGAGCTGTCACAGACAAATGCTAAATTCAGCTGAATACCTGCGTCACTGCTTTTTCTGTGAGATGATGCACGCTGTTTCTAAAAAAAGCTTTTATTCTTCCTCTCAGTTTGGAGAGCATCACTACTTACTTATTGTGTGTCTGATAGCAGTTTAAAGGCATACATCTCCATGCCAACCACACTGAGAGCTACTTGTCAGGAGAATAGCTTACATTTAATTTTCTTGTCTGTAAAATGGATTTTTTCATTTATTTTTATTTTGAATTCTGACATCTTTCTACCTATCAGACCATTAAAAATGTAATATGAATAACACATTGCTACACAAAAATAGTTGTCTTCCTGTCTGTTAAGGAAAGAAAAGCATTTGGCTCTCCTTTGAGATTGCAACTGTGGTTCAGTCTATTAAGTGATAAGGATGCTGATATCTAAGTTGCTAGCAGTACTGTATTGTCTGATGTTTATGCCCAGATATTAGGAAGCTATGTAATGTCTGTGAACTTTTGTAAGCAAAAAATCTGTCTGCAGCTTGTGACAGAATGGTAAGTGAAGTAGAGTTTCACCATGAAACTCTAAATGTCAAAAGCAATATGAAATAAAGTTTGACCTCTATAAAACCTGAGTAAATCATTAGTTTTTATTTCCATCTGGTTGCTGTTATTAAACTATGAGTTAATTTGTGTCAATTTCTAGATATGCAAAGTGATTTCAGTTTTCTGTGCAGGTTATTATTGTGTTGTCACTAGGAAAAGGTAGAATATTCAAGAATTCATTGTGATCCTAATTTGAATCTAAAAATATAACTTGAGTACTGATTATTATTATCACTGTTTCATTTTGGTCGACTAAGTCTCAATTAATTGTATCTGGTAGCAAAGATAGATGGATAGATAGTACTTTAACTAAGTCTTGATTGAAAGCGCAATTACAAAAGCAACTACATAGCACATGCAGTCCATGCACTGTAAATAATTTTTACAGTGTAAAACACAAATTGCAACTTAAACGCATCAGACCACATCTTAGAATAGTGTACTATGTAGTGTGAACTAGTAGAACATCCACAGTGGTTTATCACACTCATTTAGAGTGGGATTCCAGTTTGCATCTAAGTGACAGTCAGGGATTGTTTACTATTAAGTTAGAAAGTAACCAGAAGGTGAAAATGAATATTGTACTGTATATGCTTTGGAGTGTAAAACTTGCTTAACAAAAGATTAGGAATGTCTTATTTTAAGCAACTCGTAAAACAATTTTTAATGGCCAGTTAATCCAATAATTATCATTTTTTGTAGTGCACCAAGTACTCTGTTAAAGGATTGTTCACATGCATACAAAATTTACATTACCACTATTGTTTGTTGAGACATATTTTTATGTTGTTTATTTTTTATTTCTGATTTTAAGAATGGCGAGTAAATAAAAGGCCTATATTTAAATCTGTTTGAGTAAATTCATTAGTTTATGAATGAATAAACTAGTTAGATGCCACAAAGTAACCCATAAAAAAAGAAACAGAAACAGTTGTGGGTTGACTATACCTCTGCATACTTGCCAGTTAGAGGGAATGCACAGTGGCTATGATAGACTTAAAACTCAGTGGTTGTTACACATAGGCCATAGGGTGCCTATAATAAGAAAATTAGATCCACATAAAGAATTGACACATCCGAATTTCAGATACTACTTACTGAAGGCAAGATATCTGTTTTGCTGTGATTACTAAACCTCTTATTATTACATGGAATGATTTATACAATCATCATAATTTAAAAGTTTAAAATTATTTTAAGTCATTCAGTGTTTTAATTAATTTGTGAAAGTGGTAATATTAGCTTGTGTATCATGGTAGATTTTTGTCCTTGTCCTAGGGCAAACTTCACATCCCTTTTATTTTTGGTTTATTTTAATTCTTATGATTTATATTGTCAAAGTAGTATAGGGAAAAATTACTTTTTCTGACTGTTTCTGTGACACATAAAGTACATTTTCTAAAAACAATTAACCCAAAATTTAGTGTTTCTTTAAATATTTTTTATCTTAAAGTACACAATCGCTACAATTGCTCTGAAATTCCCATCCAAAGTTGTAGTTCCACTTTTAGAAGAGAATATTTATGTAGAAAAAAATCTGTGATAGTGCTGATTCCACAGTAATCAATTTTATTTCTGTGCATGGGATAACAAAGTGGATCCGTGGTGAAAGCTGCTGCATCAAGGATTTGAAAGTTTGAATCCTACATCTGGTCTTGTGTAGAGTTTTCATATTCTCCCTATGACTTAGTGGGGTTTCCCCCAGGATACAATTATTTCAGAGTCTGACCATATCCCCAAAGATATAAAAATGTTAGTTTATTTAGTGTGTCTAAACTGGCTCTACGTGTGTGTGTGTGTGTGTGTGTGTGTGTGTGTTAGTGGGCACTGTGTTGAGTTGGTGCTTTGTCCAGAGTTTGTCAATACCTGTCACCTCTCAGTGCAGCCTAGATAGAAGTTCTGTCCTCCCATAACAACCATTTTTATATATTATGTACACTGTAAAAGAAAGTAAACCAACAAGAACAGGTGCACATGGATCAAACTCCTTGTTGCCCTGATCATCTCGGTAGCCACTCACATACTCCAGTCAGATATATGAGTGCATGGTAGAACCCATCCCTAAAGTTGAAAACACAAGCTGTGACCCTGTAAGTCAATTATTCATCTAGTCATAAGTCAACTAGTTATCTCTACCCTAACTGACCACTTCTGAAAGTGGGGTGCTGGGTACAAGATTGTGTACTAAGTAACAACAGATTTGCCAACACTTTCAAAAAATGTGGCAATAAGTAATATACTGCCTGATTACATTATACTTTTTTATCTAATTATATTGTATCTTTACATTCTTTTGGCAATTACTTCTGTGGCCTAACATATATACTTCATCTCAAGTCTCCAGTGCTTTGCTTGGTGCTTCTATAGGTCACACAATTAATCGAGACTGACAAGAATTATTTCAAAATTAACTTCGATATTTTCTGTCATGCTACCCTCGATGTTTACTTAAAGAACTGTAAAGGTTGGGCGTACTGCATTTTCTTTCTCTTAATTACATGTTTTTGTAATCTGATGCTATGAAGTGCTCATCGTTAATTATGGGGGATGTTTCAGCTCCCCACAGACCTGTCACTTGGATGGAGGTGGAAGGCGTTAGATTATACAAAGCACATGAAGTGAACAAACTCCTTAAAGCCTGTAAAATCCCCTTCTTTGCAAATTAGATTATAAAATAGTAAAATGAAAATAATTTTTTATGAAGTAGTTGCATACATTGGGACTTTTAGCTTTCTTATAATAATCTGGGCAGAAAAATGTAGTTGAAATAAATTAAACAACCACATAATGTCATTTCGTCTCTTCTGAACTCTTGTTTAAATTAAAGTCAGAAGACACAAGAATACCGAGCATTTAGATACTGGACAGATTTTTATTATATTTTCAATTATTTCTCTTTATCAAAAAATAGCAATTTTATACAGAGATGAGAATGATTGGGTGAATGTATGAAGTGTCAAAAAATAAAAGAAAGACAAATGCTGAGCTAAGAGAAGGACTTTTTGTGCAGGTGATACATGTTGTGCTAAGGAGAAACCAGTTAAATTAAAAGATTATGGGGAATGTCTGTCTAATCTGGGCAAATCTTGAAAGTGGCCATTAAACTAGTCATGATGATGTTATAGTAATGTGTATTTTTTTATCTAAAACATTTTTTCATCAAGGAACTCATTACATACATGGCACTCAATTAGTGTGCTCAGATGTTTTTGCCCAGCACTTCATTTATTAGTCTTTACTGTTCTGTAAATAAAATGATTCCAGCAATCACACACTAATATTAAAGTCTAGAAAAGCAAAATATACCAATTACTTGCTTTTTTAAGGCTTTATTGGCCAAAGCCAATGGTATCATTCACCCCTCATTTACTCAACTGTTGAAGTAATAAAAAAGCATGGCACAGATTCCAAAATAGGCATGAACTCTTCATTTCATCTTCTGCCAGTATTTGTTATTTGATTTACTTCAAGTGAAACCACATAATGAACTATTAAACATTTGGTTGTGCTGTGATCATCTGTGTCTGCATTCATTTTTCTTTTTGTATTTAACCTAAACTGCAATGTGTCACCCATGTTTGATACTGTAGATGTTGTTTGCAGTATTTAGGCTTACCACATGGGTTGGCATTCTGAAAGATGTAGCTGTTTTCTTGTGTTAACCTTTATTGTGACTGGGGAATTTTGGTATACCTTATATTTGCTAATGAGTGATCAATTTTGTGATGTGTGTCTACATGCCTTCCTTTTGTTATACTTTACTTGTATGAAGTTGTTAATCTTGCTGTAACCATACATTCACTCTAAATCTCAATTTCATTTAATAAGGTTGTTTACATGGGTTGGAAATGAATTAATTAGGATGAAAACAATTCACTTTGGTATGTGGGTTAGCCCATGTTCCATCACTCTCTTTTCAGGGCTGATCATGCAAAAAGCAGTAGAACTGTGTATTGAAGGGGTTAGTTGACACAGATGTAGAGAGTTTATTTTTACATATATTAACAATTTATAACTGTTTTCCATTAATCAAACAATGTTTATAGGCTGCACATAGAGTGAAGACCTTTAGAAAATTTAATTTTAACTGTGATTGTTCTTACTTAACTGATGCCTTGATGTTTATGAAGTAAGTCATGTACAGATTCTCTTCAATTATACTGTACATCATTTCGTGCCTGCACAGAATGTGCGTTTTGCTTATCAACTAACACCCCCCCCCCCTTTTAAAAATTCACTGTCAAAGAAACCAATAGGTAGGCTAGAATCTTGCTAGAAAAAAGATCAATTACTTACAAGGTTGTAGTATTAGTGTGATAGCACTTTAAATGATTAGGACTTTTTCCTACATTGTGGTCTGTTGTGATGCGGTATGCAATGAATATGCCATTTTAAGTAGTAATATAAATATCTTGTCTGTTAATTGATAGCTTACAGTAATATCAAATATTTGATATTTTTGGACTTCTAACTTGGAGGCACATTACAGAACCTCTAGTCGGAAGGGATGTCAAACTTAACAACTGCAGTTGCTGGATCTCATTGCCTTGAAAATGTCACATTACATGACTAGAAACATTAGGATGATGAATGTTATGACTCTGAGCAGATCTTTTAGCACAATTTTTTGTATTTGCAGAGCATCACAAGCTCTCTGCATCATTTTTAATTTCTTTTTTTCAATTCTCTCACTTTTTATTGTACTTCTGGGAGAGCGCTCATTGATTGTCATCTCTTGCACACACATGAGCTCATCACTTCGACTTAAACATGTTTGATTTTGTTGGGGCGAGTCACAGACTGGTTTAACTGAGTCACTGAGGATGTCAAACTATGACTAAAAGTCATGGGAGTGTACCACAACTGCTAGAAAATAAAGCCTATGACTGAAACTTGCTGGAAAAGTTGTGGATATAATTAGGGCTTTAGCGATTGAATTCTTAATTTGCGTTTCCTCACATTTTGTGTCAAACTCATGATTAGAAAAACAGGCTGCTCAGGAACGCACTGGATATGTTAGCAACATTCTTAATAGCATAAGACCTGAGAGCAGTGGAGTGCTGAGAGAACAATCACAGTATTTTTTGAACTGGCTTGTCTAAAGATATAATGAAAGCAGACATCGGAACATAACAGACACAAAATAATGCATGTGTAGAGGATGACATCCTTTATTTCACGTTCTTAACTGAATATCATAAAGGGGATACAGAAAAAATCATCCTTGATTACCTTTTTCCATAATTGTTTTGAAGTATAGAGAGGGATTACCTCTCTAAATGAAGAAAATAATTTATTACTAATTTAATTTTCTATTATTTGTGCAAAGCAAATTGAGAAGGAACTCCCATTGAGCTGCTTCTATTGAAAACCAAGGCTTACAGATTTAAAGTGAATACTTTTGTCTCATCTGTAGATATAGTAAACTAATCAATGGAAAATTAAAAGTAAAATCTCCCTCTTGGTCTTGCTTTGCACTGTAAATATGTGGTGGATTAAATAGCAAAAGTGAAGTGCCCCGGAAAGTGGACACTTACTAGTCGATACTGCAGAATGCAGTGATTTTGAAGTTTTAGATGTGATGCTAAAGGCACTATACAAATTGTGTGCACAATTTTATACCATTGGGAAATTAGCATGTGCAGAATGAACATATACAAACACAATTTGAACCTTACTTTATTTATTTTGTAAATATATTTTGTTTATTAAATTAAATGCATTTTACAACTCCATTGACGTATGTCTCCTGTGGTATGCTACAGCATCCTATACTATCATCTAATGTGCTTTCATTTCTTTAATTGGATAAACAGAGTATGGAAAAATAATATATGGTAGTTATTATATGTGGTCAAACCATGCTGTAATATTTTCCAGATCTGTTGGGTCTGTTTGAGGCCACAAAGAGTCAGTTTGGCAGTATTAGCCCATTGCAAAACACTTGCTTGCACAAAAGAAAATTAAGTGAAAATGGTAAGTACCACAAAGGACTTTCTACTTGTATTGAAACAAGGAGTGTAGTAAGATCCCAAACCAAGGTTCCTACAGATATACAGAAAATACTGTACTGTGGCTGTAAAGTAAGCACTTTACCAGCCTTGTCACTCAAGGCAACAAACATACCAATGGGCTTTCTGCCATGGGAGTTTTAAGGATGTCAGAACGCTGTCCTTCTCATGCATTAAGTTGAAATGCAATGCCTCCTTTTTGTTTTGTTGAGACTAGAAGGGGAGTTGCCTTCTTGGGGCTTTGTAGACGTACTTTTGCACCTCTTTGGGTAACAGTATGATGCTGCAGAGAAAGGAGAAGATACCGTTTATCAGCATTCTCTCTTGTCCCAGGGTTGTACTGCTTACCTCCTCAGAGCCCAGAAGATGATCCCCACGCACACATGCATGACAATATGTAAGCCAGCTTTATGATCAAAATCGTTCCAAAGTGGGTGCCAAACCTTTGTATTCTTAATGTTTTTTTTTTACTTTCTCCATGTTTAATATATGAAGGTTTCATTTTCATGGAAAAAAATCTAAAAAAAATCCACTTCTCAGAAGAAGAAAACATATTTGGATATCTCTAGAAGATGTTTTAAGCATTTTTGTAAAAAAAAAAAATGTGTATCTGTGTGTTTGTGTGTGTAATAAAAAGTTTGTAAACACTTATGTTCTTATGAAATTCATTAGACAACTTCCACTCATTAATCTTAAGAGCTAAAGGTTTTGGATAAATTCTGTTTATTCAAGTTACTTTTAAATTAAGTTTATAAAGCTGATTTCCAAATGTTCACAAAACTTGGCATATGCATTTAGAGCTTTGAAAGAAATACTTTTTGTGAATTTTGACTTTATCCAAAGCTTGAGCTTGGAGCTTTTAAAGTTCCAAATTTTCAAATACAGTTTTCACAGCAACTAAACTCATTCATACATGTTTCGACAATATTATATCATATGTTTTGGTAAATTTATACTTTGTCCTATGTAAATGTGAATAAAGTCATGTGCTGTCCACATCAGATTTTTAAAATTAACGAAGACAGCTGACTAGCACTCTTGAAGGCTAATTTATATTAAATTTAAAATTCACAAACTGATGTAATCAAAAGGAAAGCAAAGAATCAAGAAACCTGAGCTGAATACGCACATCTTACGTGAGTTCCTGCCGACACTCTATTTCTTCATCTACATAACCCCTCTCAGCCTGCATAATAATTGACTCTACTTTCAACAAAAAAGTTAACAGTAGTATGTCTTTCATTTCCTAGGAATCAAAAACAGTCAATGATACTGTATATTCCTTGTGTAATTTTTTAAAATCTTCTCTAAAATGGCCTGTAGACTGCAGCATTGCTCTGCAGCATGTAGGAGAGGAAGGGGGATGATTTTTGTCATCCTTTAAATTTTTGGCTCTTGGAATCTCCAATTTGCCAATAAATGTCATGTGCCTCTGTGAAATTCCAGTCTGGTTTATATTCCATTGCAATAGTTTTACACCACAGTGCTGGTAACTGAGTGACTTTGGTTTGACTTCAGAAGTATGCCAAAAGAAGACACAAACCTCCTTTTGCACAGAGTGTCCCAAATGACCATGCAGTGAACAAGAGCAGGTTCATAAAATTCATGGCTAGATGCATAGAACCATTATTGGTGAAAACTGCTCTTTACAATTTACTAATTGGGGATTATTCAAAACTTTCATTTCTTGTCTTATTCAATAGTTAACATAATTTTTTGTGTCCCAAATTATTTCTGAATTACACACTCAGTATGATTCACATGCATGACATTTGTGGGAGAGGTGTACTTTTAAATCAACTGTTGGTCCATCTTCTACGTAAGAGACTAGTGATTGGAATTATCCGTGATAGCTGGGCATCTTGTAGTCAGGCTTCTTGCATGTAACATTTTAGAACCTCTTGTACTACAGCTTGATGACATTTTGCCCACAGTTTAAAGCAGGATGCAAATATATTTTTACTCTCAGATTTGATGAGTTTCCAGTGAAACTACATTGAGGTACTCAGATTTGCACATTGAATTCCCCTCCATTCTACATTGCTTGATTCAGCCAGCTCCATAATGTTGAAGCCATAATATTATGTGCATACATTAGTATGTTTGCATAAGAAGATCCAGAACATATGCTTGTTTGGCAGATTGTGAGGACAGTTTGTATTTCATGAAGCTATCGGGGAAGGACAATCTTCTGTAGTTCTTTATGTACAGATTGTTCTTCTCAGTTGACAAGCTTTTTTACTTTTAGACTAGGGGCCTGCTCAAGCAAATGTTTTGTGCTTGTGTTAGCTGTATTTGTCACAAAGCAGCGTCTCCAGAATTCCACTTCTAGTTAGCCTCTTGTGATATTCACCTTTCTCTGCCAAACACATTTTGAAGTAGCAGAGAATAAAGGTGGCAAGAATCAAATATGGTCTTAATAATTTCACAGTGTTTGCCGTTGCCATAGCAATATAGAGAAACCCATATAAGACTAAAAAAGTGTTGAAACTCTAATGACATACACTTTTTTGTTTTAATTAAAGTATTGCCAAGGTTTGACCTCTTTAATAATCATGCTATAGTTCATAAGACACCTGAACTGTGTTCTTTCTTTTTCTAATTAAAACGTGTAGCTCTAATGTACATAGATATACAAATTTAGTAATGCAGTGAATTAATCTGTTACACTAAAGCACTTACAAAGGTTTTTTGAGTTATTTGATATTCTCTTTTTTAACTTTGCTTATCTGTAGATGTTAAGTGCAAGCTCTGTTTTATTTAATTTTCCTTCTTTGGAATATAGAATTTTTATGAGAAGATTTTTTTCCCGTGTGATATTTAGTTTGCCAACCTCAAAGCTTCATGGACTATGTTTTCTTTTTCAACTTCAAGTTATTGACAAGTGTATAGAGTACAATGAAATTCTTACTTGTATGTTTTCCTCAGACTAATCACAGCAACATAATGCAACATACTGTATATACACAGCATAAAAACAAAAGAATATATTTCTCACTGTGATGGACTATTGAGTAACCACATAACCTATGGGTAAACACTCTCAATTAATCTACTATGGGATTGGTATACTGATGGTTCTGTACAACTTAGACAAAAGTTAAAATGTAGGATGGATGATCTATACTAATAAAAGGCAAAGCCCTCACTGACTAACTGACTCACTCACTGACTGACTCACTCATTACTAATTCTCCAAACTTCTCGTGTAGGTAGAAGGCAGAAATTTGGCAGGCTCATTCATTACAGCTTACTTACAAAAGTTGGGCAGGTTTCATTTCGAAATTCTACGCGTAATGGTCATAACTGGAACCTATTTTTATCCATATACTGTAATAGACTGCAGCTCGATGGCTGTGGGAGGCGGAGTTGCGTCTCGCATCATCACGCCTCCCATCATCACGCCTCCCACGTAATCCACGTGAACTGACTGTGAATGCAGTACGTAGAAAACAAGAAAGAGCGCTGAAGAAAAAACGCATTACACAATTGAGTAGGCAGCGAAAGAATATGAAGCAAGTGACGCATACAAGCATATTCATAAGTGCAGCTACTGCGGAAACAAAGCACGGTGTAAACCGTAAGTTTAAATTAAGTTTATAGACACGCTCCCGCTGCCGTTTGTCATGCCTACGACGAATACCATATTCGCGAGATACAAGTTTAATGAGGAGACAGGAGGTATAAACGAGACTTTGGATCAGTTTGTAACGGAATTAAAATTGCTGTAGCGAGAAACTTTTAAGTGCCGGGTCTTAGCTAACATTAAATAAAGCCGTGGACATCGCAAGATCACACAAGAGAGCGGCTCACGTGAACTGACTGAACGCAGTACGACTGATCACTTAGATGAATCAAACCTGTTCAAAAAACGCATTACACAATTGAGAAGGTAGGAAAAGAATATGAAGCGAGTGACGCATACAAGCATATTCATGAGTGCAGCTACTTCGGAAACAAAGCACGGTGTAAACCTAAACTTTAAATTAAGTTCATAGACAGGCTGCTGCTGGCGTTGTCGTGCCCACGACTAATATGATATTCGCGAGATACAAGTTTAATGAGAGGACGCAGGGTATAAACGAGAGTTTTGATCAATTTGCAACTAAGTTCAAATTGCTGGTGAAGGACTGTGCTTATGCAAATTCCGAGAGACTGTGTTTGTGGAGGGACTGACAGTTAAGGCAGGTGGGGGAGTCACGTCATCATCTCCCCTCCCATTCACCTCATTTCATTCACTTCATTTCGCTCTGAGCTGAGCTCCGCACCTGACGCGGTCTTGCCGTTCTTTTTCCTTAGTGTTTAGTCCTCTCTCCTTTACTGATTTATATAAAGGAGATTTGAGATTGTCAGGGATAGAATAATGTTTGGCTCAAACTCAGCAAAAGTCTGAGAGAAACTTTTAAGTGCCGTGTCTGAGCTAACATTAAATAAAGCCATGGACATCACAATCTGAGAGACTGTGTTTGTGGAGGGATTGACAGTTAAGGCGAGTGGGGGAGTCACGTCATCATCTCCCCTCCCATTCACCTCATTTCATTCACTTCATTTTGCTCTGAGCTGAGCTCTGCACCTGACGCGGTCTTGCCATTCTTTTTCCTTAGTGTTTAGTCCTCTCTCCTTTACTGATTTATATAAAGGAGAGTTGAGATCCGAGAGACTGTGTTTGTGGAGAGATTGAGAGTTAAGGCGGGTGGGGGAGTCACGTCATCATCTCCCCTCCCATTCACCTCATTTCATTCACTTCATTTCGCTCCGAAGTGAGCTCCACAGCTAACGCGGTCTTGCGGAAGCAACTTCGTCACACTGCCACCAAATACTCACAGAAAAATCCACAAGGTAATACACACGCTGCCTCTAGAGTTTCTCCACACTCTGAATGTATTCCTCGCATCCCCGTTATACCCTCTGATTTTCCATTTTAATTCAAATGCCTCCAATTTCCAGTAAGGCTCTGCTTCGCTATGACAATTAATAAGTCTCAGGGACAGACCCTACAAAAGGTTACCATTGATTTGAGGCAAGATTGCTTTTCTCCTGGACAACTATACATTGCATTCTCAAGAGTAAGCTCGCACAGCTTGGTCATATTACAACCGGAGTGCTAAACTGACACCGTGGAATAAAAAGAAATCCTTAACAAATAGTTATTGGTATATTTTCCCTCAGTTTAAAAAGGTTTTCTTTTCTTCTTAATAAAAATTTAAAAGCAGTACTTCGCTGCTGTGAAGGGCGGGGATTTTGCTATATACAGTATGTATATATATATATATATATATATATATATATATATATATATATATATATATATATATATATATGTATATATGTATATATATATGTGAATGTATGTATGTGTGTGTATATATATGTATATGTATATATATATGTGTATATGTATATATGTGTATATGTAGATATGTATATATGTATATGTATATATATGTTTTGTTTATGTGTGTGTGTGTGTGTATATACTGTATATATATGACAGTAACACTCATAACAGTGACAAAACAATTACATTAACAATCATTTTATGTTATTTTTAAAATGTTTCCTTTTCTTTTTCATAACTTCTTTAAAACACTACTTCTCCGCTGCGAAGCGCGGGTATTTTGCTAGTTACTTTAATAATATTGTTTGCCTTTTTAAGACAGCATGTATTTTATTTGTCATGAACAGAAGAAGAATATGTACCAGTACCAGTAATATTCTGAGCCAACTTCACCATCCTCCGCAGTGTTTTATGGACTTATCCAAAGATAGCCAGAGTTGAAAGTTTGTTGGTAGGTGATAATAAGTTCAGATGACCATATTTGTGTGAATAAAAGTGATGTTATTCTATAAATTAATCAGGGCAATTTTAGATTTAACATTCTCAAACTCTTAGTCTAATTCATGGACACAGTGGGGGCACAGATTATCCTGGCAGAACTGGGTGCTGTTATGATATACCTGGAAAACGACAAGTTGGAAAACCTTAGTTTAACTTTGTTTGAATTAATGGAACAGGAAATAAATTAAATTTGTGGTTAATCTGTGGAGTCTTTTAGCCAGGTAGAAATTAATGAGTTTGTATGTAATACATTGTGTTTTCATAGACCATTTGTAAATTTCAGCAGTTAGATTACAAGGCTAGTTTGTTAAAAAAAAAAACTTCTTTAAAAAGTGACTATGCACATGCTGATAAAATGCTTTCTTAAAAAATGTGTGTTTCTGTTATTTTTTATCAAATAGTAATTTATTTGTTGCATATACAAGTACAGTACGGTATAATGGTAAATGTCTCTCTATTATAAAAAAAATCTTGGGAGGGAGACGAGACCTGATCTTCTCGGAAAACAATTTGACAGCCCACAAGAGACACTTTAACATCACGCGAGACAAGGCAGTGAGACAAAAGGACAGCTGCTGTACAGGCTTTTAAATGATGGACGCGCAGCGCGAGAAGCAGAACATGAACCTTGGCGACAGCAGCAAAAAGCCAGCAGGTGATACGTCCGCATCTCATTAGCAAGCGATGAGCTCCCCCCTTCACAATACTAGCGGGAGAAACGCGAAGTGGCAGGAGCATAGCGCACCTCTGGGTGGGTTGAGCGAAGAGGTCGAGACGTGATTCTCTCGAAGAGACACTTTAAAATCACGCGAGACTAGACATTACAACCTTAGGAAGCAAAACCTGTGAGATGGTGACTTTTGCACATCACGCCCTAAGTTCATGGACTTCTAACCTAGAAATTGTTGGAATACTTTTGGCATACACACTTCATGTGCTCAATCTAGATGAGACCAGGCCGTTCAGGCGAACAAAGCTCACTGTTCCTATCCACTTAATTCTTCTAAAATAACATCAAGTCGAGTTTTGAAAGTCCCTGAA
This sequence comes from Polypterus senegalus, assembly GCF_016835505.1. NCBI lineage: Eukaryota > Metazoa > Chordata > Cladistia > Polypteriformes > Polypteridae > Polypterus > Polypterus senegalus. Next base: position 161,459,247 of record NC_053154.1, read on the forward strand.
GTTGTACTGTCTACCATAATACTTGGTAGCTTATTCCATGTGTCTATAATTCTCTGTGTAAGGAAAACCTTCCTACTGTTTGTGTGAAATATACCTTAATGAACTCATTTTGAAATAACAGTTTTGATCCACCATACTAATTCCCTTCATAATTTTAAACACTTCAATCATGTATCCTTTTGCTTAAATTGAAAAGGTTCAGCTTTTTTAATCTTTCCCCATAATTTATTGCCTGTAGCCCTGGAATCAGTTTAGTCGCACTTCTCTTTCTAGTGCCACTATTTCCTTTTTGTAACCAGGAGACCAAAACTGAGGCCTTACCAGTTTGGTTTAAAGCTTGAGCAGAACACCGGACATGTACTCTAAACATCATGCTATATAAGTTAACATTCTGTTAGCCTTCTTAATGGCTTCTGAACACTGCCTTGCAGTTGATAGTGTTGAGTCCACTACGACACCTAAATACTTCTCATAAGATGTACTTTTGATTTTCAGACTTCCCATTCTGTATTCAAACCTAACATTTTGACTTCCTATATGTAATACTTTACCTTTACATACATTAAATTTCATCTGCCACAAATCTGCCCAAGCCTTGTATGCTGTTCCAGTCCCTCTGTAATGATTTTATGGATTTTAGATTATCTGCCATTCCATCTGCAGATTTAACCAACTTGTTACATATATTCCTATCCAAAAAATGTATATATATATATATATATATATATATATATATATATATATATATATATATTAAAAACAGCAGCAGCCATAGCACTGACCCCAGAGGGACACCACTCTTAACATCAGCTGATTCTGAGAAGATTCAATAACTCTCTGCTTCCTGTGTCTGAGCCAATTCTTCATCCATCTACACACCACATCACACCCTGAACTCTCACTTCTTTTAGTTTTATGCAGAACCACTCATGTGGCACCTTATCTGATGTTTTCTGAAAGTCCAGATAAATAATACATGCTCCACCTTGATCATATTCTTTTGTTGCTTCCTCAGAATTTCAGCATGTTGTTAAAACATGGCCTCCCTCTTCTGAACCCATGCTGTCTGTTCAGTAAAACTCTGGTCCTTTCCATGTGTTGCTCAATCTTATCCTTAATAATTCCTTCCATTAATTTACCTGTGATGCACATTAAGCTTACTGGCTTATAGTTGCTTGGATCTGTCTGGTCATCCTTTTTATACACTGGATAACATTTGCCATTTTCCTTTCCATCAGTACTTTCCCAGTATGCAGTGACTTCTTAAAAGTTTATACATATACATGCTAACCTCTGAGAGCCTGTACTGCTGTACTTTTAATCTAAGCTGTACTGCTTTTGCTACAATTTGCAAATCACTCAGTGCCTTCTTAATACTCCCTTTTACCTGTGTGAGGTTATCCACTTCCTCACATATGAAAAACTCAGAAAAATGCAAGTTTAGAGTATCTGCTATTTCTCTGTCTGCATTTTTAATTCCTGATGCAGTTCACTTCCTTAACTGTTCTTTTACTGTGAAAATTCTGATAAAATCTCTTTGGGTCATCTTTCGCCTTATCTGCTATATTCCTCTCTAACTTTTTTTTAGCCTTCCTAATAACGGCCTTTTAGCCTTCTTAATATCCTTCTTAATAAAGGACAAGTTAGTAAATGTAAATTAATTTAATTTAATAAAGTTGTATGTGTCAGGGAGCTGTAGTCTATCCTGACATCCTTTGGAGCAATGAGAGAACCAACCCTGGACAGTATGCAGATTCATTATAGATAAATGGGGGAGTGTGCTTTTTTTTAAATAAACTGAGTGCATTGTCCTAATTCTTCCTGGAATTCATACTATCCACATCGTATATAAGTCCTTTATTGTAGTAACTGGCAATGGCAAAACCAGGGCTGTGAAGTTGGTACACAAAACCTTCAGCTCCGATTCCTCAATTTATGGTACCATCGACTACAACTCCTTTGTTTGCTGTTAGACTGTGTGACAGTAGGGGGCACTATCACTCCCTTGAACCCCTAAGGTACTACGCCAAACACCAGGTAAAAGTCTAATAATTATTATTTTTATTATAATAATTACAGTACGTGCACCAAGCACCCTCCACTCCACACTACTCATTAATTAATCACCGAATACAATAAACATTCCTCCAACTCCCAGACACTTAGCCACACTTCCTCCCAGCTCAGCTCACTCGTCTGGGTTTCCCATCGTCCTTTTATATCTCCTGATCCGGAAGCGAATCCAACATACAGTCCATGAGATTCCCTATCACTTCCGGGTCAGATGCAAAGTCCTTTTCTTCACCCCAAAAACATGTCATTTCTACTGCTCATGTGACCAGGATGTACTTCCGGGTTATAGGGTACGTAGCACTCCCCAAGCCTCACTACAGCGACTCCTGGTGGTCCCCATGGTATCCAGCAGGGCTGTTTATAAAAACTCCAAGGTCCATGATGCTCTGCTGGAACCCGGGGCATCTTCACGTTGCAGGGGGGGGCTCCCTCTGGCGGCCTGGGGGTATTGGCTGGGATAAATGGCTGGCAATGGACCACAACTGATATATTTAATATGTTGATTGAAAGCACACAGCATGCAAAATACAAGGTATTTTGTCACTGCCAAGTACAGCGTTTGATTCTTTTGGATGAAAATACTACAAGTGTCCTTTAAATGAGATGCATTTGTAGGTGCATTTTTTCAGAACCACTAAAACTATTGATTTTTTCATCACATACTTTTTCACCATCATCTTCTAGAAGGCACTGACGCAGATAATATTTACCATCTGTTCTGACTTTAAAGTGTTTAATAACTGCTCACTTTGTTAAAACTATTTGTGCCATTGTGATTTATTGTGTTTAAACTACAGTAAATATATAATATTGTCAAATTTTCAAAAAACAAAAAATAAGTCTTTGGCTTAAATTAAAATGTATTCTAAAAAGAAAAAATAGTTTAATCAAATTAGACTATGAGATATTTTGGAAATTTTATTACATTATATTACAATTACATTTAGTCAGAGTTAGAGTCAGTAAATATTTACTAACACCTGTAAGTGTTTCAGACTCTAACTCCGACTCCACAGCCATAGGGAACATGTTGAATTCAATAATTCTTACTTTTAAATTGTATCTGCTGTTTTTGGAATATATATTTGTTTTTATGCATATTTTTCTGAATCAGAAAAATTTTTTGTGATCTTTATCGTTTTCATGTTATCTAACATATATATGTGTGAGACCTTTTGGCTGCAAAGTTAAACTTGAATCCAACAATTAGTTCTCTCTTTTTAGAACAATGTTAGTATGAGGAGTCAGAATGGTGCTGACTGTCTAAAACACACGTTAGAAAACAAACAAGTCCTTAATTGCCTGAAGAATAATACTGTATTGAAGGAATTTCCTAATTCAGTGGTTGCATTGTGATATGCTCATATATAATAAAAATGCTTCATGGGATTCATGGCCTTCTGGCTTTTCAGCCTGTGACCTCATCCACATGTTTTCCCAGCAACACGTCACCATATCCGCGTAAGACCTCTTTCCAGCGAGTCTCATTTATTAATTTAGTACAGGTTTCATTTCTGAGTAGACACTATTCAGCGCCAAAATATTACATCACGCTTTTGTGTCTGTGCAATAATAATTAGATATTTCAGACAGTAGAGAGAGTAATTTTACTACTATTGGAAAATGTGGAAACAGACAAACAGCATTTGTCTTTGCGGTATGCAAGCAAAGGGAGTGTTGCGTTTTAAAAGGGTGATTAGTCTGCATAATATACGGCACATCTCAGATCAGTCATCATTCACCATGTTTTTTTCCTTTAAAGGAAAAGTTGTCAAAACACGTTAGAATAACTTCTTCTGGACATGTTCCCTGGTACCTTAAATATGACCACAAAGACACACCTTTATGTGCAATATGCATTAAGCAACATTTTGTTCTGTATGAAAGCCCTCTGGGGGCATAGGTTACTTTTTGTTCTACCCTTGTTGTTATGCTTTATGTTTTTCTTTTTTTCTTAGCCTTCTTGTGTTTAATCTTCCCATTAATAAATCCCTCATTTTTCATACCTTTGACTTTCCTGAACCCATATTAACATTCATAAAATGCTCTAAAAGAAGCAATTACAATCCACAAACTAACAACATAAAGAAAAAAAAATGAAATCAATTGGAAATGATGTAGGCTGTCCCAAGTGAAGAAAATGAACTGGAAAACAGGGTTTGTCACTGATAAGGCTGCTTTTGTCATTGACTTTAAGTTTACCTGGCAAGGCTTGAGACTTTGCTAGACTTGTAGGCTTAGGGTTGGTATTATACCTCTTTTGCTTACATTTGTAAGAAGAGCTGCACAGTCAAAATGATTTAGGTGCATGCTGCACTTTCTGTTTTGAAACTCTGTGAATGCAATGTACAGAATCGGGTGACGAGATTACTTGCCCTAAAAATTGTGGTTGCATCTCCAATTGTACTTTTTGATTTCATAATAGATGCCTTTGAAGAGAGGGTGGTAGAACAAAAATTGTCTATTGCTTGAAAAAAAATATATAAAAGTGCATCTTTTCCCTTCTAAAGTTTAAGTAAATTATTATAATACCTAAAATACATTATTTCTTTGGTTGTACTGTATATAATTTGTTAAAAAGAAAAAATGTGATTGATTTAAAAATATTTGAGAGTGAATAATATAAAGTTCAAAGACTATGTTTGCCAATTGTAGGAACATAAGCATTTCCCAGAGTGAGAAACAGAAATCTGCACATAAAGTACATTACTAATTTCAGTCATTTTGAACAACCATACCATCTTCTCAGACAGGAGTCGACAACATTTAAAGACTGAATTCACAGACATGATACAAAAATTGTTATCACTAGAGAACAGAGACTGAAAACAATTGGTTAATCACTGTTCAAATGATAAATTGTATCAATTTATTTGAAAGTATATTTTGTCATGTTTTCAGGAATAGTTTTCTCCTAACATCTGCCAACTTATTACTTAACAGGTATAGTTGTGAACACTGCAAGCATTTTGTTTGATATCAAAAATATGATGATTTATTACAAATGAATAAGCTTAAAGTTGGGTGGAGGGATTAATTGTATGACAGGTCCAGTTAGGATTACAAATGTTGGTTCTCTGAATAAGGTAAATTTTCATAAAAGGTAAATTCTGAACAGCTGGTAGGATGTATTTCTCTTAGCGTTCCTGTTGGCATTTAAATGAAGCATGGCACTTATCAAATTATTAAAGTGTATCCCCATGTGAATTGGCTTCCTGTATTTGTGCTACTTCCTTTTAGTGGACGTATTTATTTAGCAATATTTAACAAAAATACATGCATTTTGCATCTTGTGAACATATGACTAGATAACTTGATATTTGGTTTTCTTTGACATTTTGATATTGTTCACTGTTGGGGATCGTACACCTCCATTGAATCATAAACTTTGCTACTTATGTTTGAAAATAAAAAATAAAAAATTTCTCTTGGCCATCACTACAAGCCGCATGGGGTAAGTAACATATAAACAAAATACTGTATCATTTTTGGGTGGAGTATTCCTTTATAGCAATGAGTTTCAAGCACTGCTTGTTGTACTTCTGCTTCAGTTCTGCCTAAACTCACAGCTTTTCAAGGTGGAAGATGCTTCCCATTTTCTGGCCTTTGAAGTTACTTTGAAGCCAATGGCACATGATCAAGTTTGGTTGTAAACAGGTTGAATAATCATTTTCCTTCTCTGCTTTAATGAAGAGGGTGTCCCTTTTTCAGATTTAGACCAATTTCTAGATATGTATCAAGTAATTTTACAAAACTTGCAAACAAATGAATAACTATGATTTGCAAAATATTTTGAGGTCATTGTAGCCATTAAATACATCAACTGATGAATAATTTATTGTGAACTGTAAAAATGCAAGGCTAAACAACTCGGGTATTGATAATTATCCTTGATCTGCCAGTTTAGTAGTAAAAACCTGGTATAATCTCTATATGTGAAATGAGTTGAAATCCTTTAGTATAAACAAAGCCAGCTGGCCCATACCAATACATAAGCTGCCACCTGAACCTTCACGTATCTTTGTGGATAGTTGTCAGTCAGATTAACCTTTCATGTCCTGGATATCAACCTGCATTAATAGTATGGAAAAAAATCTTTTAACTGGCAAATGTATACAATATACTTAGAACATGCTATGTGAACAGGTTTTCTTCTACTTTTGTTGTAAAAATGCAAGTTTTCACAAACCTCTTTAGTAGTATGTGCATGCTCAAATATCCCTTTTGGAGGAGTTAATTGCCCCATAAGAATGCCAAATGTATGTAAATAAATTATCCCTAACCACTGTCGCACACAATTAACATCCTCACTTAGCAACCAACTCAAATAGCACTCATTTGTGGTTTGCAAAGAGCTTGGAGCCTATAATGAGCATGACTGTGTATGTTAAACTATAATGTTGCTTTCAGACAGAAAGGCATGGGAAGAGATTACAGGCTTATTCTTTTACCTTATAGCATGATTTTCAAAGGTTACCTCAGATTTTATGTTTCTGGTACTGAAAGCTTTTGTTGTGTCATCTGTAGGAGTTTGTTTATTTATATAGTTGCCACAAATCTCTATCATGGTGAATCTAGACGTAAAGTCTCAACAAACCTTTTTATAGTCTTTCTTGATTCCTTATGTCAGTGATTGCATACAATATATGTACTATACAACTATGTAGTTTTAACTTGATTATTACAACAGTAGAGTGTTTTGTTTAAGGAGGTAGCAGGCTACAGTGGTTATCTCTGTTGTTTGACAGCTTGTGTTTAGTTAGTAATGGAGTTTATTTGCTGAACTTTTAAACTTGCATCTGCGTCTTCCTTAAGATGTCCGTATAATGGACTAAGCGAAATTGACCTGAAGTAAGTAATTGTGCTTTGCAATGCACTGGCATCCCATTAGGGTAATAGTATCAGCCATACACCGTTTGTTGTAGAGATTGGTCCTAGCTTCCTGTGACTGTGTATTTCAAAAATTATTTCACATTTTTATTGATGCTTAGATTAAGTGGCATCTATAGAGTAAAAAATATGCTTATTGTACAGTGTAATTTGAGGAAAGGTAAATTGGGACACAAATGTGTTATTGGGGATTGACTGCTTACTGCTGTACAACAGTATTAAAAAGACAGTGGGAAGGAAATGTCCTGGATAAAACAAACTTTGTCATTTGAAATTTGAAAAGCGGTGTCATGAGTACTCAAGCAAGAAGTAAGTGGTGATGTATGTTAACTTGGCTGTTCATTTAGTTTTTAAAAATACTCAGTGCAGTCTCATTTAAAAATTATATTATTTCTAACAATGATGTTTTTAATTAGCTTAGCTGCATATGAGTAGATTTGTTTTCTTGCTCTGATGCCACTCTAGTGTTTTGGCTATATGCCCAGGGGTGTTGCCATCTTGAATAATGAATTACTGCTATGACATAGTATCCTTTACACACTGAAGCAGATTTTTTTTCCTCAGGGATTTGACAACAATCCTTAACACATCCTCATAATGTGATTGCTTCCACTAGAGTTCAGTGCCTCATAGTAAGAGATGGGATTAATATGGTGACAGGCATAGGAACCTGAATTTGAGCTAATCAGTTTAATTTTTTTCATCACACTACAGAATATTTTACCATAGTACTGTATTAATTTGTTAAGCCACATGCTTTTAAGCAAACTGGAGGTGTATTGTTTATTATGGGGTAATTTTTCAAGAGCTAATATTTTTGAAACTTTCCTCCAAGAGAGGATTCATATCTGAAGTATTTTTCTCTAGACACATTCTCTAATATTACATATGAAAACACATAGGCCATTTTCTAGTTAATTTGCAGTAATTCTTGCTTATATGCTTAAATCAGGAGGGCATCTTAATCTAGAACATTTTATGTGGTCTCGTGCTGTTTTAAGTTTTCCAAGATTCAAGAGTTTATTTGTCAAATGATGAACTTTCATTCCTCTGAGAACATTTCACAGCATACAAAGATTTTAATCTTCTTCCCAGTCCCACACCTTCTTTCAGCTTTATTACATATCTGCACAATGCATGTAATATTTGAGGAAGAGCTTTGCTTTTGGCAAATATTCAGTACTTAGTATGACATATTCTATATTGGTGTGGTTAACTGACAAATAAATATTGTGGTAGAAATCGACATCTTAATGAAAGAAACTTATCAATAAAACCTTTTGAGTCAGTAATCAGGCAGGGGAAAAGCTTGTCCATCTATGTCATTTATTTCACTTGTAGCACCAAGCTGAGCAGGGAGCATCTCTTACAGCATGATAAGGATGATAGGAGAAACAAGGGATAGCGGTTCATTTTATGAACTATTAAATTTACATCTAGTGTCAATCATTGCATATATTTTACTCTGGTTGGTTGACTGGTTTACATCCAAATGACTTGTATAAAATAAAAGTCTATTTTATTATTCTGTGGTTCTTCTTATACACTTTGGGTTGAGCCAGCACCCCTAAAATTTCTGTATATGTAACAAATGTCCATTCTGGTTATTCTTCTTAGTCCTCTCTTGTAAATCAAGCATGTTAAATCAAGGTTGTTCTTCTTGGTCATCTCTTACTCATCTTTCAGTTCACTTTGTGTACTACATCTTTGTTTTTAACCTTTGTTGTTTTCCTGATATGCCTGAACAGGTTTTTCACATTTGTTAACCCTTTATGCTATTTCTTTAAGATGAATGTTATATTTTAATATGGAACGCACATTCAAACACTTTATCCTAAATTGCTATATGATTCCTAAGTCTAATTCATCTTCCACAATATAAATCAAAGTAAGTGAACTACATGCATTTTCAGGAATAGAAATAAAAAATAATAATAAAATTAATTGATAAATATGCAGATTTATTGGGTTATAGATAGAATTATTCATTTTTTACGTAAACACTAAAGACAGAGTATAGGTTTGATGAAAAACACAAAAGATATTGAACAAAATCACATTTTCTGTGCTTCTTTTGAGGTTTTATGGTTTTTCCAGGAGAACAATGTTTTACTTTTAAGTAGGTTTTACACGCCTTTTCATACAACCGCTTTCTCATTATGTTTGAATTTGTGTGATAACATGAACACAGGGCTACTAGTATCTTTTCTTGTTTGGTTTCTGAGCAAGATAGACAAACATGATGTGGGAAAGTATCTTATTTCCTATATATAAGATGAATTTAAAAAGATTTACCCAGCACATTCATGATTGATCCCCACTGCCCAGTAATATTTAATTATTAGAAGGAAATACAGACTTTTTTTTGTCTGGGTGCTTACTAGTTGTTGTTATTTGGAGCTTTTAGCAGGATTTTTTAATAATATAGACTAATGGTGCAGTGCACTATTGTCTTAATTGGTGGTTCTTGATTATTGGTATGGTCTGGCTGTCTTACTGGTGGTCTGCATATCTTCCTTGGTATTCTTTTGTCTCTTTGTCCTATGCTTAATTGGGACTACTTGTTTAACAACACTGAATTAATGTGTGGTGTAACTGTCTTCGTAAGTGCAGATTTTAGACACTGGTATTTCCTTCTTGAAGTAAGGATTTAATTTGCTGTCCCTTGGGATAGAGTGCTGGACACCTTTTGCTGATTGCCTCATAGCTCAATACTGGGTACCATTCAATGTCTGTGTCTTTGATTCTCACAGATCAAATTATGGTGTTGGTGTTCAAGTGATTTTTTTATTCTGGGCATCTTTTAGTCTGGCATAATGTGAGGAGATGTTACCTTATCTTGATTATCAAGTTCTCATCAGATGAAATTTACAAGGCTAGTTGAGCAATGAACTCCATATGTTAGCTGGTGTTGCAGTCTGCAGCAATACCTTGTTATAGTCCAGCATCTTAAATAATAGTAGATTTCAGTTTCTGTTTGAATCTCTTTTATAGGCTTAGAATGCTATACATTTCATACATCATATAAACCCTAAGCAGGCCTCTGGCAAAATTAGTTTTTATCCACTAAAATGTGAATTTTTTTTTGCATAATATTTTAGGTGTGTTGCATATTGTTCAGTTATAAGGCACCTTTCACGCTGTATATGTCTATGCAAATCTTTTTTTCTGATTTAGAAGTAGTCTAACACTTTGTAGTAAAAATGAACAAATGTAGAGCTCCTCAGGTTGAGTAATATGGTCAAAAATTTATATCATGGTATAAGAAAAATTATTATGGTTTCATTATATATCACAGTAATATTTTCCCCCGGGACAAATAAAGTTCTATCTATCTATCTATCTATCTATCTATCTATCTATCTATCTATCTATCTATCTGTCTATCTGTCTATCTGTCTGTCTGTCTAACTGAAACCAAAGCCAGGGTTTAGGTCTGTTGGCTCAAGTTTATAGATTAACAGTGGATAATGGGATGTGAGAAGCGCTGGCTGTGTCAGTAGGTTATGGAACTACCACTGTTGACAAAATTCTACTGGTGTCTCATTTCTACCAGTATACTACTCACATCCCTAAGAGCCACCCTTTTATTTTAAATATGTAGTGAAGAGTGTACTGTATATTCAGATGCTCCAAGATGCCTTGTGTATTATTATAATCCATTTCTTTATCACAGAAGTGCAAAAATTTATCCTTTGCATTAAGCTAGTAACAAATTCGGTATATTAGGATTCTTGATATTGTATTTTATTGTTGTTGTCCCCATTGTTTAATGTGGTTTCTTCTATTGTTAAAAAAACATCTAAAGTTCAAGTTTGTCCTGTTGGTAACACAAGTTACATCTTTACACACTTTTTCTGAAATGGAGTTACCTTCCTGCGTATTAAAATTTTTATTTGAAAAATCTAAAACATATTCTAGAAAATGTAAAAAAAATTAATAGAGTACAGTAGACCCCCGGAAAGTCACGGTTCAGAGTTTGTGGCCTCAGTCATTTGCGGATTTTTCCTTAGAACCTAACTAATAATTGTTAGTGGAAACCGCAAATATCCTCCGCAGTTTTTATGGCTTTTTTCGTGGCAATACTGTACTGTAGAGAGAACTGCGGCTTGGGATGGTGAAAGTAGCTAATAGAATTTGAAACTGCAACTCCCAGCAGTCCCTGCAGTGGATCTGATTGGTGTTCTGCTGAGGGTGCTGGGGATGTTGAGGTCAAAGGGTGTCAGCACTGCTTTTAAAAAGGGGGCTAGTGACCAAAAGCAAAAAAAAAGTTTTTGTTATTTGTGTTTCAAGTTCCTGTCTGTCTGCCTTCTGTTGGGTTACCTGTACTTATTCATTTTGTCCTGGATCGTTTCGTGCGTCTGGATTGTCTGCCGTCTGCCTGTGTACTTGAGGACTGTAAGTGGATTCATGGCCATCCTGCAAAGAAAGGAGCGCTCCTGAACCCGTCTTCACCATTTCAGGAACTACTGGTAGGACTATCTTTACATTCCCATTCAACATGCGGATCTCTAGACTATCTATTTTCATCATTACATTTCATCTGTTGCCGTTTTTCATGAATTTTTTCATGATTTACTGTGTGTGTTTTGTTTGTGCTTTGTTGTATTTAATGTGTAATTGCCGTAAGGGGAACAGGGGTGGTATCGTTGTTTTTTTATTTCATTCTTTATTTGCTGTTTGATTACCAGTTTGCTTTGCTTTTGTCTTTGTTTGTGAGTGTGCGCTGGTCGGGTCAAGGCTGGGTGGAATATCCACCATAAAAATAAATAAATCACCGTCTTGTCAACGGTGTGAATCTTGGCGGCACCGGACCACTACAGCGCTATTCATTTCTCCTTGCTGCTGATTGACTGTGATACATCTCCAGCTGAGTGTTCTTGTTCCTGTCCTTTTTGGCTGATTGCTTTGTTTTTCTCTCCTCCTCCAGACATTCTCTGCTCCTGTTGGGGGTTGTGCTCCCATATGATGTTTCTCTATTGTTTAATCGATAACTAACAGCATACTGAGCTTGTTCCTCTTCTGAAAGAGACATGTTTGTTTAAAGTGTTTAAATAAAGTTCCTGTCTCTACAGTCTACTGTGTTTCTGTGTCACAATCGTGACACCCTGCTGCAAGCTGCATTAAGACTAGCCTGCCAGCGTCAGCGCTTACCTCTGTGTGCTTGCGTGCAGCCCATTAAAGCGCAGTTGTCTCAGTGATTTACATACATGGCGTCAGTTGCACTTTTTACATATTGTTCCAGTAGTTTTTTTTAAATACTTTTTACAGTTCATTAGCAGTGTGTAAAATGATCAGTGTTGCAGTAATTGTGATGCTCTTTGCATTAAAAAAGTGTTCCATAAAAATATCACTTTTTCTTTGTTAATTGAGACGTTTACTTAAAGTGCAGCAAAAAAGTATTTGGCGTCCAGGGATGCATTAACCCCCAAGTATGTGGCAGTTTAAAGGTTAAAGCCCCAAGATGCTGCCGAAACAAGCTGCCCTGTCTAAGGCTTCTGGCAATGAAAACGCGCTTGCATGAATTACAGTACATAGAGCGGTAACATCTGTATTTTACATTCTAGCACTGCGGGAGACATAGCAGTACAGTATACAGGTTTACCTTTACATTCTTTATATTTTAGGTAATGTATTAAGCAGAGTTTCAAATTAATTAGGGTTTTGGGGGCATATTTAGGGTTTAAACTATGAGAATAGGCATTTTTTTAACCACATCCAAAATTCACGTTTTTCACAATTCTCGGGTTCTCTAGGAACGTAACCCCTGCAAATTTTGGGGGTGTACTGTATTATCATATTTTTCTTTACAAGTTTTCAATGATATATTTAAAGCAGGTATCAGGAATGTCCTGGAAAAAGTTCCAAAGGTTATTAATTTAAAGTTAACAAGGTAACATCTTTATTGTTTATCTAATTAATAAGTCTTTACTTAACAGTGTGTAATATGAATACAGTTTGAATATTGCTGTTATGAACTACTAGAAAAAACGATTTTTATATTTTTCATTATTGTTCTTAATTTGTTTTGGATTAATTTGGTTGGTCTCAATGTTGTCTTAACTGAGAAGTTCCAAGAATGTTGATCAGTATCGTGACAGTGTAATATAATCTAAAGGATTATAGTCTGGCTGTCTGAAAACTGAGGGCATTAGATTTGCTTACGTATGCTTAGAATTTTTTCTGTCCTACTCTCCATTCTGAAGCTTATAGGCCAAACCATAATGGACTATGGAAAGTGGTGAGAATGTGGCTTTTAACTAAAAATTTTGACCCAGGTGATCCATGTCCCTTTCTGATATGTCATCTGTCCCATCAGTTTGATGGTGAGTTTCTATCTTGGGTATATAGGTGCACAAATGCTAGAATACATTTTCTGAGAAGTTCAACACTGAGATCAGATTAAGATGTAGTATAACCCATCAGGACTCAACTGCTGCAGTACTTTTGTGAACAAAGTTATTAAAACTACTCAATCAAACACTTCTACCATGAAATTCAACTTGCATAAGAGGTTAGGAGCACCTGATCAGATCAAATGAAATTCATCTGAAATAGATCCGTAGCAGGCTATACAGTAATGTCTCAGTGGTTTATAGTGAACTAGACATTAAGCCTGTTACCTTAACGGGTGCTAGAACATTAGTGCATAAACATTAGCAGGAACAGTCTATATAAAATGGCAAGGGATCTTGTATGTGGCTGTAATATGCGTCGCTGTATTGTGTGCCTTTAATTTTCTCTCGTAGTAATACTTGTTTGTATTTCCGTAAAATGCCTGTAAATTTCTCTGACTTTAATACAGTGAAACCTCGGTTCACGACCATAATTCATTCCAAAACCCTGGTCGAAACCTGATTTGGTCATGAACCGAAGTAATTTCCCCCATAGGATTGTATGTAAATACAATTAATCCATTCCAGACCGTACAAACTGTATGTAAATATATATTCTTTTACGTTTTTAAGCACAAATATAGTTAATTATACCATAGATTGCACAGCGTAATAGTAAACTAAATGTAAAAACATTGAATAACACAGAAAAAAACTTGAACAACAGAGAAAAGTAACACTGCAAGAGTTCCCGCTATAGCGCTACGAACCACTCGCTAAAAACACTTTTTTTTATCAGTTTTAAGCACAGAGAAAAAAATGAACATTTGAAAAATTCATAATTTAATAAATAACCAAGAAAAGTAACATTGCAAAAATGCACGCGCGCGCCTCTGTGTGTGTGTGTGTGTGTCTCTCTCGCGCGCCTGTATGTGTGTGTATCTGTCTCTCGTGCGCCTGTGTGTGTCTGTCTCTCGTGCGCCTGTGTGTGTGTCTGTCTCTCATGCACCTGTGTGTGTGTGTGTGTCTCTCTCGCGCACGTGCCTGTGAGTGTGTCTCTCTCTCTCTCTCTCTGCACAGGGAATGCACAGGGAGAGACTGAACACGTCAGGCCCTGCGCATGCGCACTTCACCAGAAGACACACACACACGGACACAGGGGTTTTATTAAAGAGGATGATATAAGAATATGATTGATACCTTTGTCTCCTTTATTTTTAATCTGGTCTCAGTGTTCTTTTCATTCAGTAAAATGTTAGAGTGCAATAAACTCCAAAGATTAGCTGTAAAGTTAATAGAAGTAGATTAAAATAAAAATACAAGACACTGATTATCACGCAGGTACTTTTAGTGAAGGTATTTTTTTTCTATTGAGCTGTGGTACAGATGAGTGGCATAGTCAGCAGTTCAGTTATGTAGCAACAATGCAGTAAAGTCTTTTCTTCCACTGTGCCAGACAAAGGCAGACAAGTTGGTGCAGCATTCTTAACATGAACATGCAAACTTCAACAAAGAAAAGGTATATATATTATCTGTGCCCACCTGCAGGCCAAAAAATTATAGGCTTTATTTGTTGCTGTTATTTTTTTTTACTTTTCCTATATATGGCAGGACATTAGACTGTGAGAGCTGTAATGCTTCAGAGGCTTGTTTGAGAAATTGGTAACATATTGGGTTTTAGAGTTTAGTTTATTGTATTGAATTGTATTTAAATAAACTACCTATAGGCTGCTGCTCAGCAGTCATTTTAGGACAGAAAGTCTGTGTTTGTGTGTTTAATAATATACTGTATATTTAAACTGATAGCAGGTTTCAGTATGCCATACCTTACAGGCTTATATCTCTTAAATAAGTGTCTTACTTTCAGAACATAATTTTTTTTTCACATAATAGTATAAAGGATGACAAAAAATTAAGTTAGAGTGATTTGTAAATAGAGCAGGCTGATATAGTATAAAGTGTAATGCAAGTGCATATAGCTAATTAATATGCTAGGCAAACAGTGTAACTGTTGAGCTGATTTTTTGAGAATGTTATATTAAATCAAGTGTGTCCAGACCTTTTTTAAAGGGTTCCAAATTTGATGATATGAAAATACATGTACACGAGGGCCAACAACTTCTTACGTATAATATAGGTTAAAAATATGAGAAAAAAATCCCACAAATACACTGCACTTGATCCACCTTATTTTTAGGGTAATTCTCTTGCTGTATTCAGCTAAATAGAAGTGTCAGCAGTAGCCAATTGTAAACTGAATAGGCTATCAGTTATCAGTCATACAGCAGTCCTCGTCCTCACATCTCCAGTACAACATGTAGAAACCAGTAGATATCCTTTGCAAATAGTTAAATTCAGTTGAAAAGTTTCTGTATTGCCAAATGTATTATTAAACCATGAATTCAAAATACTGGAATATGAAGTTAAAAAGAAAGTCAAAATAAAATTCAAGCAATATTTTCCTATGAAGAGGATGAAAAATGGAAAGGCCGTTGGTCCAGATGACATACCTGTGGAACCATGGAGGTGTTTAGGAGTGATGGCAGTGGAGATTTTAACCAGATTATTTAATGGAATCTTGGAAAGTGACAAGATGCCTGAAGAGTGTTGAAGAAGTGTACTGGTGGTGATATTTAAGAATAACGGGGGTGTGCAGGACTGTAGTAACTACAGGAGGATAAAATTGATGAGCCACGGTATAAAGTTATGGGAAAGAGAAGTGGAAGCTAGATTAAGAAGTGAGATGATGATTAATGAGCAGTAGTATGGTTTCATACCAAGAAAGAGCACCACAGATGTGATGTTTGCTCTAAGGATGTTGATGGAGAAGTATAGAGAAGGCCAGAAGGAGTTGCATTGCATCTTTGTGGATCTTGAGAAAGCATATGACAGGGTGCCTTGAGAGGAGCTGTGGTATTGTATGAGAATTCCGGGAGTGGCAGAGAAGTATGTAAGAGTTGTACAGAATATGTACGAGGGAAGTGTGACAGTGGTGAGGTGCGGTAGGAGTGACAGATGCATTCAAGGTGGAGGTGGGATTACATTAGGGATCGGCTCTGATGATGGACAGGTTGACAGACGAGATTAGACAGGAGTCCCCATGGACTATGATGTTTGCTGATGACATTGTGATCTGTAGCGATAGTAGGGAGCAGGTCGAAGAGACCCTCTAGAGAGGAGAGGAATGAAGGTCAGCAGGAACAAGACAGAATACATGTGTGTAAATGAGAGGGAGGTCAGTGGAATTGTGAGGATGCAAAGAGTAGAGTTGGCAAAGGTGGATGAGTTTATATACTTGGGATCAACAGTATAGAGTAATGGGTATTGTGGAAGAGAGGTGAAAAAGAGAGTGCAGGCAGGGTGGGATGGGTGGAGAAGAGTGTCAGGAGTAATCTGTTACAGATGGGTATCAGCAAGTGTGAAAGGGAAGGTCTACAGGACGGTAATGTGACCAGCTATGTTATATGGGCTGGAGACGGTGGCACTGACCAGAAAGCAGGAGACAGAACTGGAGGTAGATTTGCACTGGGTGTGACAAGGATGGATAGGATTAGAAATGAGTACATTAGAGGGCCAGCTCAAGTTGGACATTTGGGAGACAAAGTCAGAGAGGCGAGGTTGTGTTGGTTTGGACATGTGCAGAGGAGAGATACTGAGTATATTGGGAGAAGGATGCTAAGGACAGAGCTGCCAGGGAAGAGGAAAAGAGGAAAGCCTAAGCGAAGGTTTATGGATGTGGTGAGAGAGGACGTGCAGGTGATGGGTGTAACAGAACAAGATGCAGAGGACAGAAAGATAAGGAAGAAGATGATCTACTGTGGCAACCCCTAACGGGAGAAGTCGAAAGATGATGATGAAGAAGCTTCTCCATTTAAAATGAAAGTTAATATGATTATACTTCTTATATTAAACTTGGATATATTTTAAATTTGAACATTTAACCTGCATATATCTTTTTTGTCATCCTATGGGCTCCCAAGATTCAGATACTAGTACTTGGAGAAGAAGTTCAATCACTGTTAGCATGAAAGATAAGTAGGTCACTAATAAGATCGATGATATTGAGATCTAGATTGCAGGACACATGCCGCTGTGGTATTAATATGTAAAACGTCATGTAACTGAGCATTGGTTAGCCTGAATCTCAAGTGGTTCTTGTTCAAGTTTAAAAGCAAGAAGGCCTGGTCACACAGGTATAAGGATCCAAAAAGCCTCAACATTCTTCTGGCATGTGCGTGCAAAGCAGCAATTTTTATTTATCCTATTGCTGATAAGTGTCAACAGATGCTGAAGCTGGTTACAAAACTCTTCATCGCACTGCTGATCAATGAGCTCCCGATGCAGTTGATTCAGAACAATTTTGGGATCCGTGGAGAAGGGAGACAAGAAAATGTGCATGCCCAACACAACAACAGCAAAATCCTTAAAGTGCTTGTTAAACTATTCAGAGAGAAATGTGAGTAGTGTCACATATATTCCCACCTGTCCACACGCGTTCTGTGGAAAACAGTCCATTACTACCCATAAAGCATGGAAATGTGAAGTATTGGTCATACTTTGTGATAGTTGGCTTTTCAGGAGCTAGCTTTTGGTTCTTGATATGTACGCACTGGCTTACCACTGCATCTTTTCCTTGTAGACTGATGTTTAGCTCATTCATATGCTTAGTGATGTGAACAGAAATTGGCAAATCTGACAGTCAGATAGGATTAGACAGCTCTTTTATTGCTTAACCCCTGTTGTCCAAAAACTGTCCTGTCTCCTTTCTAAGTGAGAATAAAATGGTAACGTTATTATGGGAAATTTTATTTCCATATTCAGCTTATGTGTCAGAAAGAAACTGCTGAAACTGGTGGTGGTACAGGGCTTTGGATCAAATTAAGTTGTTTAATCTTTATCACCTGCGACACAATGTGTTCATATTACAAACATTTAGTGCATAGGACTTGTTGATGAATGAAGCAGTTCAGCAAGAGTGATTGTGAGTGTGATTGTTTACTTTTTGTTAACTTTAATTGATGAATGCATTAGATCTTTGTGGCTGAAGTTATTTTTTTGGCGGGTCACATTCAGTGCAGCTTAAGAAACAAGCTGTGATTGGCCCAGAGGCTGTACTTTGGACATCTCTATGTTAAATTACTCTATGTAATGGCAGTAGATGTATGTATAAATAAATAGCTGAACAATACTTCCAAAGCAGAAATGAAGTAAAACAAGTACAGTACTAGTAACATATATTACCTATCAAAAATCAATATCCAGAAATGCTGTTTTTATTTTTTGTTTTTGTCTCATAAAAACCTTTGCTGAGCATTTAGTTATGTCTGGGCTTCAACAACTTCTCCAGGTGCCTGTTAGGAATGTTACGACTGTTACACCATATTAATTTTTTGAGAATTTTGCAAACAACTCTTTGTTTGTTGTATTGTTTATTTTGTTCAGCATAACTGGCATATTGCTGTCTTTATCTGAGATTTGGACATCTGAGATTTTTGCGTGGGGATGTCCGTTTTTACTCACTCTTGTTAAAGTTAAAGGATAAGTTTGGTATTTTTCAAGTCAAAGTTGTTTCTTCACAATCATGGTATACTGTATATTACTATGCCACATAAAATTGTGTTCTAAAGTGAAGCATTTTTTAAAAATACTTCTCTTTTCATGCAGTTTATAATTGGGCTTAAGGGTCGTCAAGTCTTTAAGTGAATGACAAAGCCAAAAATGTTACCAAGTATTGATCTTCTTCTTGAGATGCATCTACAGTCGATTCCGCTTAATCGGGATACCGGGTAATTGGGGCAGCCGTTTATTTGGGGCAAATTGTAAAGAACAAATCTGGACAGTGTAATCGTATATGTCTTCTGTTCAGTTATTTGGGCCACCATTCCGCTTATTCGGTACAGGAGTCACTGGCTGTTTTAAAGCCGAGATGGATAAGATGAAAATGAAAGAGCTCAGTTCAAAGTACATTTTCCAAGAATCGCACAAATGAAAGATAAGATAAGGAGTCCCGTTAAGCGAGCCCCTCGGGGATGCCCGCGAGGAGCAAGAGAAGGGTTGAGTCAGTGTTATCTTTAGGAGCTTCTTGGTCATTTGCTTTGGGGGCTCCAAAAGTCGTGTTTGAAATATGAAGTGGTGCTGAAGACATCTTGTACGCTGAACTTCGACACCGCCTTTTTGGTAAGTGATAATAAGCAGCAATTTTTTTACCACTTGTTTTAAATGAAGTTGTGCAAATCGCCTGAACAATTACGAATTCCATGAAGGTTGATAGAATTCTTTTCTTAATTTCATTCATGATAGGGTGCCGCTGTCAGGATGCCAGGAGCCTAACGCTCTCCGATAAAATTGACTTGCTTGATAGAATCAAAAACCAAGCGCCTAACACAAGCACCCGTATGCTGGAGAAGATAACGGGCATTCTGAAATCAACAATTTCGCATGTTCTAAGGAACAAGCAGAAATTGAGAGGTGAATGGGTATTGCGAGAAAATGCACAGGGAACATCCCATAAACGGAAGCGTGAAGACAAGGAACCGGAAGTTGAGGACGTTCTCAATCAGTGGTTCGCTAAAGTGACTACAAGTGATGTAGCTGCACGAGGCATGCGTATCAGTGGGCCTAATTCTGAAAGTGAAGGAGAAGGATTTAGCTAAAAAGTTGGGTCATGACGAATTTAAGGCAACAGATGGATGGTTGTCTAGATGGAAATCTAGGCATGAAATTAAGTTCAAGAAAGCACATGGCGAAAAAGGCAGTGCTGATGCTGATGGCGCTGAAAAGTGGAATTCCAGTAAATTACCTGAGTTGCTTCAGCAGTTTTGTGCAGATGACATTTACAATGCCAATGAAACTGGCCTGTATTATCGTGCAACACCTGACGGTTCGCTGTGCTACAAACACGAAATGCTAGTGGGTTCCAAGAAAGCAATGAATCGCGTAACTGTGTTATGCTGTTCTAACATGTCAGGAAGTGATAAAAGGAAATTGTCAGTTATAGGTAAAAGCGCTAAGCCTTGATGCTTTAAGGGGCTTAGAATGGATGGATTGGCAGTTCTGTACCATGCAAACAAAAATGCATGGATGACTTCTGAAATTTTTTCGAAGTTGTTGTCAGAATGGGATGTGGAATTGCATTGCAAGTCGAAAAAAATTCTGTTGATTCTTGATAATCTCATCGGGATGCCAGGAAATTTACTGTATCACTGGATTGCGATTGTATCTCATGCAGACAGGCAACGAGGACAGTCCTTTATCTACATTAGTTGCATGCGCTGATTTTGTGCAATGCCAGTCCATAAAGAGAACAAGACAAAGCAAAATCGACGGCTTTCTTAATAAACAGGATTAACTATCAGTAACCACATGTATGAATCGATTTACTACCTTTCTCTTGTTATTTGGACAGAAGGGAATATTATAATGTTTAGATAAAAAATTTGTTAAGTCGTTTTTAAAAGAATAAATGGCAATTTATGGTATGCAACATATATTCAAACGTACATAACGTCTTTCTATTACAAAATGTTACATTTTTTTGCGAACTTCGCATTAATTCGGCTAGCCGCTTAATTGGGGCAAAACGTCTCCATCCAGATGTGTCCCGATTAAGTGGAATCGACTGTATTACAAAATGGATATTAAATGGAATCTCAATGTTGGTTTAAGAATGTAAAAAAGCAAACTATTTTGAGATTCAGCCATTTCAAAAGGGGACTTTACTAACTACCCTACTAATCTTTCTCCATGACGTTTCATCCCCACAGACACCGTCATCATTATTGACAGCATTGACTGTTGATGTGTAGATGTAAATTGATCTCTGCTGTTTTTTTAGACAACTAGACAATAATAACTGGAAAAGGCATTTATGATCGCTTTTATTCTTTCACTATACAGAAGGTTATTTCTCTATAGGCATCTATTCATCTATATATTCATTTTCCTAACCTGCTTCTGCAGGGCAGGGTCATGGGGCAGCTGGAGCCTATCCCAGTGAGCATTGGATGCAATACAGGAACAATCCCTGAATGAGGCACCAGTCCATTGCAGGGAAAACCTACAAACACACCTAGCATGTGTTTGTACTGTGGGAAGAAACTGTAACATCTACAGAGAAAATATAAGCTTCACATGCACGCTATTCTCAGTCTCCTTTAGTGTAAGACAGCAGGGATACCATTGTGCCAACTTGCTTCCCAGTATTATTAGTAGCAATTGATGTCCTCAATGTCTTTCATTCATTAATGTATTCAAGTAGAATAGCACCTCTCTAGTAGTGTGACCGCATGGTCTACAGCGACGAGAAATGAGGGACAGAGACATCCTTGTGCTTCAGGTCACTGGGAAAGTGGGCATGTGGGCAACTGAAAAAAACATTGTCTCAATTGGTCGGGGAATAATATGTGCAAAATCAATGCTGCCCAGCAGATGCTCATGATTGGAGCAAGTTTAAAGCAATGTGCTAAAAGGCAGACCCTGCGTGAATGTGGGATAAACGCTAAGAAGAAGTTTAATCAAATGATAATTTTTTTTGTGCTATAGACAGAGTAATAAAGATAATAATCCATCCATCTTCCTAACTTGCGTATCCAGGGCTGGTTCTTGAGTCAGCTGGTAAGCCAGTGCCAGCAAGGATCAGATGCAAGACAGGAATAGCCCCTGGACAGAGTGCCAGTCCAGTGAACAGACAAAACAGGCCACTTTAGTAGCTCCAATTCACAATTTTTATTTTTTGCGTGCAACTGCCTTTTGTTTCAAGCTATGGCAGAACATAACTGGTTCAGAAACAGAACTGCAGTAGTAAAACTAGGATTATGAGCAGAGTATACCTTGATGCATAGGGGCTTTTTGGTTGTCTTGACTCAAACCATGATGAACTTTACTCACGATGAAGGCTGTGAGCAGACAAGCGATCGAAAAATGTATTCTTACCTCAAAGAATTGTTCCAAAAATCTGTGATAAAATAATTATTTATAGTTTCCTTTTGTCATCACACAGATGCCTCATGGAAGGCATGATTTCTAAAATTCACTTTTGCTATTTCAAAGTGGTCTTATTCAGTATGTTTTAAGGATTTTACATACACCTATGGACTACTACTACACCTACTGTTAAGCCCCATTGTAAGCTGCAAGAGTAGACAAGGTGTTTTTACAATTTAGAAACAAATGTTTTTCTTTAGAATGCAATTTTGCTTAACAGTATTATATATACAATGATTGTGAAGAAATAACTTTCACTTGAGAAATATTGAATTTATCCTTTAATCCTGAATTACAGTGAAGTACTGTATTCCTTTGTAGACAGTATTATTGCTTGAACGCTTTTCTGTTATATGTTTCTGAAAATGCATTCAATTTTTAGTGACACCTTCCATCTGAAGAAATTAAGTACAGTACATCATACAAACATTTAAAACTGAACAGACATAATGAAGCAAATTACATATGTTGATTATTAAGGACAGACATTTTTAATATATATCTAATATTAAAAATAAAAAATATAAATAATTACAAAAACAGACATTGTATTGACTAAAGTGTATTACATTGTTTGTAGCCTACTGAAAATGTAAAGTAGCAACAAAAGGAGCACCATTTGCAGAATGTATGATATTTTCACATATCCTTACTCTTTTTCTATGTTAACTAATCTCTTATTTTAATTTCTTATTTTGTCTTTTATTTTTCTTCATTATGTAAAGCACTTTAAGCTACTTTTTTGTATGAAAATGTGCTACATAAATGTTGTTATTAATCAGAAACTTTACCCTATTAGTATTTCACATGGTATAAGTAAAGCCATTCAACCATTTTCCACACACCTGGGCTGATTTAACATTCTGCATTTACCTTAATATTTCATATCTTTGGGATGTGAGAAAAAGCTTGAGGTACCTTTAGAAAACCTATTCTGAGAGAGACATAGTGTCCTGGAGTGTAAAATCCTAATATTGTGAAATTATAGTCTGCTTATATTAGACTGGATGCAAGCAGCTGATGGCTGATATACTGTGAGACTGATAGCAAAATGTTATATAGTAGTGTTCTTTTTCTTAGTAAATAAAGTATACATTAACATACTATATAACAGTAAAAATGACTTACATTTATATGAAACATATGTACTTAGCAGCTTTGACAAACGCATAGAGCACACTTGGTTCAAGAAGATAGATACAACTGCTATGGCTGTATGACATATGTTTGATTGGACCTTAGGACAGATACAAGTTAAATACCCATCATGGACCCTGGACGCCGCAAGTACAGTCAGACTAGAAAGGACATACATCAGTGGATATCTGTACATGAAACTAGTTAGCTGTGCAATGAGAGAGTTTGCTATAATAACAGTTCCTGAAAAATAAATTAAACATTATTAAAAAATGTGGGTAAGTGAAATGTTGAACTTATTATGAACATTGTGCACATTGTATTGCTATTGTTGGATTTTTATAATGGGTATTTAATGTGTGTCTAATAGTATGATATAGTGTCCACCTTAAAACTGTTTAATGCATTACAGAGTTGGTACAATAGTTAGCGTTTTCTTCTGCTAGGATAATTCCTCCTGGCTGATTGTGTGGAGTTTGCATGTTCTCACTTTGTGTGTGTTTTCATCCAGGTACTGAGGATACATGACCAAGATTGAAATGTTAGGTGAATAGGTTATTATAGTAGTCCCCATGGGTGTGTGCATAAGTATGCCCTGACTGGTGCCTTATCTAGGGTTGCTCTTGTATGGTGCCTGTTCCTACCAGGACTGGCTCGTGTTCACTGTGACCTTGAATTGTAATTAGCAGGTTTGAGAATGCTATGCATTATTAGAGGCCATGTACAAAGTGCTACTTGTGTTTTGCTTTTGTATTGATTTTATTTTCCATTATTTTGCTATATTTAAATTGCAACTCTGTAAACACAAATGAGCATGTAATCTTTGAAACAATATTCAGGCATTTAGTAGGCTGTAAAATTTATATTTCTTAAATGTGTTTCTCTTTTATATTCCTCTTGAAGTTTTTCTTGTATCATGAGCAATTATAGTGTACTGTATTTGTAACAAAATTTGAATTCTTTCTTTGCCTTGGTCCAGAGCAACCAATACATCTCAATGTGCCTGGTTGTGTACTATAGACAAATGTCATGTACTGGCAGAAGAAATAATTCAATACTTATTTTTCCTTTCTTGTAAACCTGGGAAACAACTGCTTGTTGTCCTTCAAGATGCATCTGTATTAATGGTCCTAAAGATCATTTAATCAATAGGTTTATTTATATTACCACGTGAAAGATAGAAAGTGTTCATTATGGATTGCTGCCAATATGGTTATGTTAAACAACTTTGAATTGTGCTACAAAGGGATCTCAGAAGATAAGATAACACTTTATTAATCCCCAAAGGGAAATTTGGGTGTTCCAGCAGCTCACAGAAAAATTAAACAAGTACATATATATTAAATAACTAACCACATAATACATATATATAAGATGAAACAGAAGATAGATAAAAAAACATGCAATGCCAAAAATAGTGATATATTACAAATCACCAGTAATAAATACAGCGTAGTATCATAGTAATATAATATGTGCAATACACGGATAAAGTGTCTAGTGATTAATAAAATACCAGTGATTACAGAGTCTGGCATCCCATACATAAAATTCATGAAATAATCCAGTAAATGATACATGAATTAAAGCCCGAGGTGTATAGTCTGATAGCAGCTGGAAGAAAAGACTTGCAAAAATGTTCCCTCCTGCAGCAGGGGAGGAGCACTCTGCTGCTCAGTACACTCTTTAGACACTGTAGCAATTTATGGAGCAGATCAGAGGGAGTCTTCATAATTAATGACACCTTTGCCAGCATCCTCCTCCTCTCTGTTCTCACCTCCACAGTGTCTAGTTTCACCCCAGGGACTGAATTGGCCTTTCTGATGATCTTGTTCAGTCTGTTAGTATACTTAGCTGTGATATTGCTGCCCCAACACACCACAGCATAAAAGATGGCACTCAAAACCATAGACTCATAGAAAGTCTTCAGCAGCAGGCCTCTCACACCAAATGCCTCAGACTCCTCAAAAAGTAGAGAGTTCTCTGGCCCTTCTTGTACAAAAGTTCACATTTTGCTCCCCTCCCAGCTTATCATTCAAGCAAACACCCAGGTACCTGTAAATTTTAATAATCTTGATATCCTCCCCTGGATGATAACAGGAGCCGGAAAATACTTCTTCTTCTGAAAGTCCATCACAAGTTCCTTTGTTTTCTTGGGGTTTCGTTGGAGATGGTTGTGATGACACCACTCCACAAAGCTACTCACCAGGCTTCTCTGTTCTTCCTCCTTCCCTTCACTAATACATCCAACAATAGCTGTGTCATCTAAGAACTTTTCAAGGTGACATGTCTCAGAATCAAACTTGAAATCTGAGGTGTAAAAGGTGAAAAGGAGGTGGAGCAAGGACAGCCCCATTTGGAGCACCCGTGCTGCTAATCGTTCTCTCCAACACACAGCTCCCTAGTCTCATGCACTGTGGCCTGTTAGTCAGGGCAGTGTCAACCTGCTCTGCTAACAACTTGTCCTTCAGGATTGGATTAATGACGCTAGAAATGTCCACCCTCCCAGCCTTCTCCAGGTGATAGTAGGCTCTGTGCAACATATAAACTGCAGCATCTTCTACCGCCACATGTTGATGATATGCAAACTATAAAGAGTCCAACCCTGCACCCACCTGTGTTTTAAAGTGGCCAAGAACAAGCCTCTCCATTGTTTTCATCAGGTGAAAAGTCATTGCCACAGGCCTGTAATCATTTAGTTCTTTGGAATTCTTGATCTTTGGCACTGGGACAATATACGAGGTCTTCCAAAGCACCGGAACCTTCTGTAGTCTCAGGCTGAGATTGTATAGATTGGGGCGCCGCAGGGGACTGTACTTTCTCCGGTCCTGTTCAATCTATATACATCAGACTTCCAATACGACTCGGAGACCTGCCACGTGCAAAAGTTCGCTGATGACACTGCTATTGTGGGCTGCATCAGGAGTGGACAGGAGGAGGAGTACAGAAAGTTAATCAAAGACTTTGTTAAATGGTGCGACTCAAACCACTTACACCTTAACACCAGCAAGACCAAGGAGCTGGTGGTGGATTTTAGGAGGCCCAGGCCCCTCATGGACCCTGTGATCATCAGAGGTGACTGTGTGCAGAGGGTGCAGACCTTTAAATATCTGGGAGTGCAGCTGGATGACAAATTGGACTGGACTGCCAATACTGATGCTCTATGTAAGAAAGGTCAGAGCAGACTATACTTTCTGAGAAGGTTGGCATCCTTCAACATCTGCAGTAAGATGCTGCAGATGTTCTACCAGACGGTTGTGGCGAGTGCCCTCTTCTACGCGGTGGTGTGCTGGGGTGGCAGCATAAAGATGAAAGACGCCTCACGCCTGGACAAACTTGTTAAAAGGCAGGCTCTATTGTAGGATTAAAGTTGGACAGTTTAACATCTGTGGCAGAGCGACGGGCATTAAGCAAATTCCTGTCAATCATGAATAATCCACTGCATCCACTGAACAGTGTCATTTCCAGGCAGAGGAGTAGCTTCAGTGATAGACTTTTGTCACTGTCCTGCTCCACTGACAGACTGAGGAGATCGTTCCTCCCCCACACTATGTGACTCTTCAATTCCACCCGGGGAAGTAAATGCTAACATTTATTTTATTTTAATTTTTTTCATTTTTATTACTATTTAATTTAATATTGTTTCTTTGTATCAGTATACTGCTGCTGGATTATGTGAATTTCCCCTTGGGATTAATAAAGTATCTATCTATCTATCTATCTATCTATCTATCTATCTATCTATCTATCTATCTATCTATCTATCTATCTATCTATCTATCTATCTATCTATCTATCTATACAGGTATGTGCTTTCAAGACACCACACAGCTCATCAGCACAGGCCATTAGTACTTTTGCATTGATTCCATCAGGGTGTGCTGCTTTTCCTGCATGTAATCTGCACAACTCATTTCTCACCTCATTCTCTGTTATAGTAAACTCTGAATTTGGGGTTGAGATGTCAAACAATGGGAGGTGGTAGTTTTCTGATAGTTGTGAAAAATACAGAGAAAGCATATTTTGTGAAGGTTTCATGGGAGGTGTATTTACAAATGCCTCACCATCAAACCTATTAATGAAGGTGTTAAACTCATTCACCCTCCTCCAAGTTAATTCATCTTGGTGGTGGCAAGGCATTTTATACACGTTCACCATCCTCATCCCATTCCATACCTCTTTAACCTGCAATTAATTTTCCTTCTATATTGCTCTTTACCCTTCTTAATTCTCACCTTCAGCTTCTTCTGCACGCTCCTCAGACAGTCCCTATCACCATCATCCATCCATCCTCTTCCCCTTATCTGAGATTTGGTCGTGAGGGCAGCAGCTTGAGCAGAGATGCCTAGACTTCCCTCTCCTTGGCCACTTCTTCTAGCTCTTCCGGGGAATCCCGAGGCGTTCCCAGGCCAGCCGGGAGACATAGTCCCTCCAGCGTGTCCCGGGTCTTTCCCGAGTCCTCCTCCCGGTTGGATGTGCCCAGAACTCCTCAACAGGGAGGTGTCCAGGAGGCATCCTGATCAGATGCCCGAGCCACATCATCTGACTTCTCTCGATGTGGAGGAGCAGCAGCTCTACTCTGAGCCCCTCCCGGATGACTGAGCTTCTCACCTTATCTTTAAGGGAAAGCCCAGACACCCTGCGGAGGAAACTCAAATCAGCTGCTTTTATTCGCTATCTCGTTTTTTTGGTCACTACCCATAGCGCATGACCATAGGTGAGGGTAGGAACATAAATTGACCGGTAAATTGAGAGCTTTGCCTTACGGCTCAGCTTCTTTTTCACCACGACAGACCGATGCAGAGCCCGCCTGTTGATATCACGCTCCATTCTTCCCCCACTCGTGAACAAGACCCTGAGATACTTGAACTCCTCCGCTTGGGGCAGAATCTCGCTCCCAACCCTGAGAGGGCACTCCACCCTTTTCCGGCTGAGGACCATGGTCTCGGATTCGGAGGTGCTGATTCCCATCCCAGCTGCTTCACACTCAGCTGCAAACCGATCCAGAGAGAGCTGAAGATCACGGCCTGATGAAGCAAACAGGACAACATCATCTGCAAAAAGCAGTGACCCAATCCTGAGTCCACCAAACTGAAGCTAAAAGTTATGAACAGAATCAGTGACAAAGGGCAGCCCTGGCGGAGTCCAATTCTTACTGGAGACGGGTTTGACTTACTGCCGGCAATGCGGACCAAGCTCTGACACCGGTTGTACAGGGAACGAACAGCCCTTATCATGGGGTCCGGTACCCCATACTCCCGGAGCACCCCCCACAGGATTCCCCGAGGGACATGGTAGAATGCCTTTTCCAAGTCAACAAAACACATGTAGACTGGTTGGGCAAACTCCCATGCACCCTCCAGGACCCTGTTAAGGGTGTAGAGCTGGTCCACTGTTCCATGACCAGGACAAAAACCTCACTGTTCCTCCTGAATCCGAGGTTCGACTGTCCGACGGATCCTCCTCTCCAGGACCCCCGAATAGACTTTTCCAGGGAGGCTGAGGAGTGTGATCCCTCTGTAGTTGGTACACACCCTCCGGTCCCCATTCTTAAAGAGGGGGACCACCACACTGGTCTGCCAATACAGAGTCACTGTCCTCGATGTCCATGCGATGTTGCAGAGGCGTGTCAACCAAGACAGTCCTACAACATCCAGAGTCTTGAGGAACTCCGGGCGTATCTCATCCACCCCCGGGGCCCTGCCATCAAGGAGTTTTTTGATCACCTTGGTGACCTCAGTCCCAGAGATGAGGGCGCCCACCTCTGAGTCCCCAGGCTCTGCTTCCTCATTGGAAGGCATGTTAATGGGATTGAGGAGGTCTTCGAAGTACTCCCCCCACTGACACACAACGTCCTGAGTCAAAGTCAGCAGCGCACCATCCCCACCATATACAGTGTTGACACTGCACTGCTTCCCCCTCCTGAGATGCCGGATGGTGCACTAGAATCTTCTCGAAGCCGTCCGAAAGTCGTTCTCCATGGCCTCCCAAAACTCCTCCCATGCCCGAGTTTTTGCCTCAGCAACCACCGAAGCCGCATTCCACTTGGCCTGCCGGTACCTATTAGCAGCCTTCAGAGTTCCACAGGACAAAAGGGTCCTGTAGGACTCCTTCTTCAGCTTGACGGTATCCTTCACCGCCGGTGTCCACCAATGGGTTTGGGGATTGCTGCCACGACAGGCACTGACCACCTTACGGCCACAGCTCCAGTCAGCCGCCTCAACAATAGAGGCATGGAACATGGCCCATTTGGACTCAATGTCCCCCACCTCCCTCAGGACGTTGTCGAAGCTCTGCCAGAGGTGGGAGTTGAAGCTACTCCTGACAGGGGACTCTGCGTTTGGGCTTACCAGGCCTGACTGGCATCCTCTCCCACCATTGAAGCCAACTCACCACCAGGTGGTGATCATTGACAGCTCCGCCCCTCTCTTTACCTTAGTGTCCAAGACATGTGGCCACAAGTCTGACGACACGACCACAAAGTCGATCATCGTACTGAAGCCTAGGGTGTCCTGGTGCCAAGTGCACATATGAACACCCCTCTGCTTGAACATGGTGCTCGTTATGGACAATCTGTGACGAGCACAGAAGTCCAATAAAAAACACCACTCGGGTTCAGATCGGGGGGGCCATTCCTCCCAATCACACCCTTGCAGGTCTCACTGTCGTTGCCCACGTGAGCATTGAAGTCTCCCAGCAGAACGAGGGAGTCCCCAGAAGGTATGCCCTCTAGCACCCCCTCCAAGGATTCCAAAAAGGGAGGGTACTCCAGACTTCTGTTTGGCGTATACGCACAAACAACAGTTAGGACCTGTCCCCCCACCCAAAGGCGGAGGGAGGCTACCCTCTCATCCACCGGGGTAAACCCAAATGAACAGGCGCCAAGTCGGGGGGCAATAAGTATGCCCACACCCGCTCGGAGCCTCTCACCGGGGGCAACTCCAGAGTGTTAGAGAGTCCAGCCCCTCTCAAGGAGATTGGTTCCAGAGTCCAAGCAGTGCGTCGAGGTGAGCCCGACTATATCTAGCCGGAACCTCTTGATGTTGTGCCCTAGCTCAGGCTCCTTCCCCTTCAGAGAGGTGACATTCCACATCCTAAGAGCCAGCTTCTGTAGCTGAGGTCCCCGCCTTTGGCCACCACCCAAATCACACTGCACCCAACCTCCTTGGCCCCTCTCATAGGTGGTGAGCCCATGGGAAGAGGGACCCACGTTGCCTCTTCGGGCTGTGCCCGGCCGAGCACCATGGGTGCAGGCCCGGCCACCAGGTGCCCGCCATCAAGCCCCACCTCCATGCCAGGCTCCAGAGAGAGGCCCTGGTGACCCGCATCCGGGCGAGAGAAAACACCGTCCAAAATTTTTATTCTTAATAGGAGGTTTGATGACCCGCTCTTTGTCTCATCCCTCACCTAGGACCAGTTTGCCTTGGGTGACCCTACCTGGTCACCATCATTAAAGGTCCTATTCTTTTTGTTCAACATACCCTTGCATTGTAGTAGCCTTTAAGTTTTTCTTTTTACTGTTTTCCTGATGTGTAGTACTATTCCTTTGCATAGTTCTTTTTATCTTGTATAGCAGTTGTACCACACCAGAATTATGTGATGACATTAGCTTGTCACTTTTAAACAGTTGACTAAGAAATGGTTAAGAAGTTCTTTGAGGCTAGCTATTTCTTTGTTTTTGATGGGCACTATAAAGTCCCTAGACAGACCAAAAAAAATTTTATTTATTCAGTTTGCATTTAAAGTAGCACATGAAGGACAAGTATACAGTATACATGTACTTGGAAATAAATTTTTAATTAATCAATATTAGCTTGTTCACCTATTTAGTACCACAAATCTAATGCCTCCTCCTTAGCAGATTTCTTTGGCAGAGGCTTGTATCATTGACTTTTCTTTGTTTTTTCTGTTTAACATACTGTATATGATTGATGACTGTTAAATGAGTGATAGCGTTATATGGTAGTGTTTCTAAAGTGGAAATCTAAGTGTGATAAGAGGTCTGTGGTGAAGCATGATTTTAATAATAAAATAATTGGGTCCTGGAGTGTACAGTCTCCAAACGGGTGTGCGTGTGCATTTGCAGGTGCCACTCCAGGGTTGATTGGAGTGCTTGGCTAATCATGCAGTTATGTCCAAATGCGAGCGGGTCAGGCAGGTGCCTCATTCTCACCTTGGAGTGGCAGGAGGATAGCACCTGCACCCAATCAGGCAATATAAGTGCAGTCTGCATGGTAGAAGGAAGGAATCAAAGACAGAACAAAATCAGATCAGATGAGAATAACAAAAGACAGTGAGTGAGCAGTATTGGGTGCCTGAGCAGAGCCAGCCAACAATAGAAAGAGAGAAAGGGAGGCAGAGCAGTTGGTAGCCCCACGGAAGAGCAAAGGATCAGCATTCTGGGGGTTATCGGATGAGTGAATTTGATGGTGGTGTAGTTGTCCTTATGGATCTGAGGGATGCCAATAGCGCAAGAAGACAGGAGAACACCTGACACGGAGCAGTCTGGCATACGATGGCGGATGCAGCCAAGACATGGTTCAGCAAGGATGACCGCAACTGCTGGAGTCACCGCTGGCTGAGCAAGCTATAGGTGAGCTGGGGAGACGACAAAGAGGAGGTTACGCTGTTCTCAGTCAAGACTGAGAGAAAGATTAAGGACCTGATGATCGTGTTTTATTTTCTGGATTTATTCATTGATTGTTTGTTTGTGTTTTTTATTCACTGATTTTATGGATTATTTATTTATTGACCTTTTATTTATGGAAGCTTTTGCACTGAAGTTTTGAACACTGCTTTTGTTTGTTTTTAATTAAAGGCATTTAAACACTTTTGCTCCAACTCCTTGCTTACTGTGTGTGTCCTCATTTGTCAGGCTCATCTCAGTTTATGACTATTAATGATTCCAAGTTCAAGAGGCTCCCGGAAGCAACTAGGGAGTGTGGTGCTGACCTGGACTGTCACAAATCGAGGTGTTCATTTTAAATGCTTTTTAGTAAGCACATTTGAATAGTATTTTATACTTAAAATCCAGATTGATTTCCTTGCCCTGTGAACAAAGATTGTCTGTAAAATGCATTACTGCTAAAAGTGTACCTGTATACCTAAAAGAAGCTTAATTTAAAATATTTTAAAAATAGACAGTTTTGAATTGATGGTTGTCTACAACTGTTTTACAAAACATTTAGTATATATTTGATTTTTTTAGCATTTAATCTGTCTGTAAGCCATCTTTGTGTGGTACATAGCCAGGGAGTTTAAAATAGTGTGCACCCTCTGTTTACTAACCTGTATTGATTTTTGAAGCATATTTCTTTTTGTATGTTGATTGATTTGCTTTTATCTTTATTTTGTAAAACTGTTGAGCACAATATATGTGAGAATGGCAAGGGGTCAGTAACCTAATACCTGCTACTGTGAGTTCTGTCCGTAAGGTTTATTGACTGTAAAGGCAAGATGCGCTGGAATTTGAAGGTATTTTTATTCTCAGGTCAAATTGCCAAGAATGCTATTGACAGTTTTCTCTCAAAAAGCCTTCCCATTCCTCATCATCTAATGCTTTTTTTTGCGCAGATGAAATAGTGAATATACCCTTTCCCAATGTAGGAAAAGATTTGTATTTCTATTGACTCAAAGTATAGAGAGAGAGAGTCATTATTGATTCTGAAGGAAATTGCAAATGTTATAGCAGCAATCATAATGAACACAGAACATTTATACACCAAGAAAAGATGGAGGTTAATATAAACTGTACTCAACACCTCCAGTTATAGCAAAAAAGACCACAGGGTTCAGTTCATGATATACAATGGGGGCAAACAAAGCACCTGGGGGAGCCCACAGACACTTTCTTGAATCTCTTTTTTCTTTAGTTGTAGCACTATATGAACTCTATAGAGTCAGCATAAATCAGCCTCCAAGAGGGCATTTTACCTGGAGCAGTAGAGAGATTACTAGTATATAGTGCTATAGAGCACTTTATTTTAAAGATAAAGCTTGGCTAATATTTAAAAACAAAACTTATTATGAGTTAATTAAATTTTTCTTCTTAAAAATGCAGTGAAGTTTTCTCAGGTACATCCCTGGCCACTTTTTGTTTTTCTATTTGGTGTCTATGAGTTCTAGTAATTTTATTATTTTTGGAGTACTGCAACACAATTTTATATTTATGATGGGTGCTTTAGTGTTATTAGTTCTGTTGTTAAGATGCTTCTTTTAGCTAATGTGGTAGCAATCAACATTTTAATTTAAGAAAGAAACATCCTCTAAGAGGTCAGATCTGATAAAACCTTTTTGGTCTGTAATCAGGCAGGAGAAAAACTGTTCATTGCATCATTTAATTACTCCTCGGCAAATGCCTTAGAGGGAGCATCCTTCACAGCAGTCAGTTACAGCATGGTCAGAATTATCAAATAACAAAGGGTATAGGTCTGTTTTATAAGCAACTGAATTTACATAACATTATCAATCAGTGCATACATTTATTCTGGTTTGTTCATTGGTTTACACCCAAATGATCTAAGATGGATATTATATTTTAATGTGGAAAGTATATAAAAACACTTTACCCTAAATGACGATTTGACCTCTAAGTATAATTTTTCTTCCACATTCCTCCCTTTGGGCCTTGTAAAAGCTTCACTAAAACTCTGAGGTTGATCTGGTGTCCCCACTTTAATTCTGTCTATTTCTAATTTGAATAAATCATATGTTTATCAGAGACCAAATATGCCCTCCCCCTTTTAAGACTAGAAAGAAGTGAAAAGATCTCTGTCCACCCGAATTTGGGGAATATCCCATTATCAAAAATAGTTCAGTCAGTAAATCAGATGGTTATTTTATTCAGTCTCTGCTTGTCTCTTGGTCAGTTTGTTTTTAATAGCCAAAAATAAATTCTGCAGGTGGTAAGCACAATGCACAAGCTTCCATTCATTGTATCAATTATGTTCAAAAATATATCCCCCAATAAATATTTTGCTCTATATTTGTATCTAGTTTTTTTTGACATTTGTCTCAATTTTGCTATTATTATTTTATATTTAGAGGAAATATAGAGTACAATGGTATTGGTCAGTAAGAATGCTGAAAGTGACCCCATTAAAAGAACAACTTGATATGCGTTGAATATTATAATTCTTCTACAGATAATACAAATACATCCAGGGATGAGAAACAACAACAAAAGAAAAGAGAAAGCAGAGTAAAAGTGTTGAGGTTAGTAGTTAAAGATGTTTTGTTGACATTTCTGTAGAAAATGAGAAAATACCAGTTGATTATTCTGAAATACAAATATGCCTTTGTGTTCGCTGTACCCTTCCCACCTAATTATTTTAGAAATAACTGTAAGCTATAACAGTTAAGCTCCACAAGCCTTTCTACTATGTTTAATTACAGAATACTATTCAAGTCTTGGAATTGAAATAACTTACAAAAGAAATGTATATTTCACTATGTCTAAGAATATCTGGGTAGTCCGTATAAAATATTTCTGTCATTTCCCAAACAAAACCCCTTAATTCAAAGGTTACTTAGATCAGTATAAATTATTTAAAAATGTGTATTTTAATCTCTGAACATTTAATCATAAAACTAAATAGTTTCTTTATACATATCCTAGCTATGGTTCTTTAAGCTAATATTTTACTAATGAAATTGACACATACATTTCTTCCTATGGCTTCATTCAAACAGTAATATTCTATTCTATTTTATATTTAAAGTATGCAAGTTACTGTATGTATAAAACAAGAAGTGGATGGGAAAACATAAATCAATATATCTCAGGTATCAGATGCCTTAAAATTCAAAATCTATTTGTATTTAAAATGCTCTCAGGGTAGTTAGTGCACCATGCTATTACATAGATTAAGAAATGTAAATGTAAGCTTAATAACACTGATTTTTTTACCCAGTACCTCTTTATTAAGGCTAAGTGTTCTTGCACACTCTTGTTGCTATCTTCTGAGATGTTCCTTGCATCTTTTCCAGAGTTGATTCTGTGGAAAAAGCACAGTCTACCATTTTTGTTAGTTGACCCAACTTTTGTACAGCATACCTTAGTATGGAACACTACCTAGACAGGACACTACTGCTCATTATCAGCTTTCTTGCTGTTTTAGAGAATCCATATAGGCAACAACTGTATGTGGGATTTTAACTCTGGATGTTAAGGTTCATTACTAAAGTTCATTAGTATAACCCATAAGTTATGGCATATGTCATATATTTGATTGGTACATTGAAGAATATGAGGATTTCTCATTATTCATATAAGAAAGCTTGAAAGAGCAAAACAAAGGCTGTTTTACAAGAGTTCTGAAATAAAGGATTAATGTAAAACTAGCAAGAATGAAGCTTTGAAGTAGGGACAAATGTAAAAAAGAACATACACATTTGGAAAATTGCCACATTTGAGATCTAAATTAATTTGACTAACCCGTTAATTATTACTCTTTCAAATATGTTTTAGTCGGCTAATGATGCAAATATTAATCTAACAATAGCAAATACTACAAAACCTGACTGACTGATTCACTGACAAAGTAGACTAAAGTAGAAAAGTATGTTGTTAGAAAACCATCTTTAAAGAGCTGGTTTGTATGACAATATCTAGAATTATCCTGGAATTCACTAATTCAACAGTACATTTAAAAATTCAAACATTATTATATATTTAGTGTTTAAGCAGCAGTGTTCAGTGATGTTACTAGATAGAAAATGTCATAGAATATATCTAGAATGTGTACATGCTAAGATAAATCAAGTACTGTAGTTCATGACAATATCATACTTTATAAACCACATGTGACAATCAATCTGAAATAAACTATACTATGTTTTTTTATCAGTGTATAGCCTTGCTTTTTTGAAAAAGCAAACATTGTTTTCCATCAGTACATCCTATTTAATTTTGTAATGCTAATCAAAAATCAGTGTTAAGCAATTTTTTAAGTAAAAAAAAAAACAGGAAATAAAAAAAATGAATCACTGAAAATTAACCAATGGAGCAATGCCACAATTGAATAGAATGAAGTTCAATTTTTTTAATAGCTAATGGAGATGCTGTTTTTTTAGAATGTGATAAGAGAACAGGGCTATGCTTTTGTGTGAGTGAAAGTAATTAGTAACTTTTGTTTGTTTTTCTTTTTTTTTGGTAGATATTTATTTAAATTCACTGTATACTGAGGCAGCACTTATTTTAGGCTTTAATGCTAATGGAGATTCACGATTTTTAGAAGTTTTTAGCTTTGAATAAATCAACTTTAAATCACCTTTGTAACATTATTGAATGCTGGTATTGGTCTGTTTCATACCGACACCACCAAGGACTGTAGGTAACATCTTTACTTTTACTGTCTTTACTTTTTTGTTTTCTCTTTCTGTGTAGCCAGCTGTGGTGCTTGAATATTTGGAAGAAGGCAGATTTCCCATCCTACCAGAAGACCTACTGCATAGAATCCTCTAAGACAAAGCCTAAAAAAAATAAATAAATAAAAAACAAGGAACAATGTAAAGACATTTATTTTAGGCAGAATGCCCAGTGTGGGATCGGTATTCTTTTACAAGGTAACGCTTGTGGTTGATACCTTGGACTTTAGCGCCTGAGGCAAACGCCCGAGGTTCGATCACCGCAAGGATAAGCAATGATGCATACACCTGATGAAATCTGTGTTGTGTACTCTTTGTATTATTTGGCAGGTACTGTATCACATATATGTGATCTGCTTCTCGCAACTGAGAGGATGTGGCGGTTGTTTGACATCTGGCCGACCAAACACAAGCGTTACCTGGTAGGTAACCATTCAAATAATCAGATTGTGAGGCATTCAAATAATCAGATTGTGAGGCATTATATGTATGTATGTATGTATGTGTGTATATATATATATATATATATATATATATATATATATATATATATATATATATATATATATATATATATATATATATATAAACTGCTCAAAAAAATTAAAGGAACACATCAGATCTCAATGGGAAAAAGAAATCCTCCTGGATATCTATACTGATATAGACTGGGTAATGTGTTAGGAACGAAAGGATGCCACATCGTTTGATGGAAATGAAAATGACCAACCTACAGAGCCCTGAATTCAAAGACGCCCCAAAAATCAGAGTGAAAAATTATGTGGCAGGCTAGTCCATTTTGCCAAAATTTAATTGCAGCAACTCAAAATTGTATGCAGCACTTTGTATGGCCCCTGTGTTCTTGTATACATGCCTGACAACATCGGTGCATGCTTCTAATGAGATGACAGATGGTGTTGTGGGGGATCTCCTCCCAGATCTGGACCAGGGCATCACTGAGCTCCTGGACAGTCTGAGGTGCAACCTGGTGGTATTGGATGGACCAAAACATAATGTCCCAGAGGTGTTCTATTGGATTTAGGTCAGGAAAGTGTGGTGGCCAGTCAATGGTATCAATTCCTTCATCCTTCAGGAACTGCTTGCATACTCTCACCACATGAGGCCAGGAATTGTCGTGCACCAGGAGCCACTGTACCAGCATAGGGTCTGACAATGGGTCCAAGGATTTCATCCTGATACCTAATGGCAGCCAAGGTGCCTTTGTCAAGCCTGTAGCGGTCTGTGTGACCCTCCATGGATATGCCTCCACAGACAATCATTAACCCACCACCAAACTGCTCATGCTAAATGATGTTACAGGCAGCATAATGTTCTCCATGGCTTCTCCAGACCCTTTCACTTCTGTCACGTGCTCAGGGTGAGCCTGCTCTCATCTGTAAAAAGCACAGGGCACCAGTGGTGCATCTGCCAATTCTGGTATTCTATGGCGAATGCCAATCGAGCTGCATGCTGCTGGGCAGTGAGCTCAGGGCCCATTAGAGGACATGGGGCCCTTGGGTCACCCTCATGAAGTCTTTCTGGTTGTTTGGTCAGAGACATTCACACCAGTGGCCTGCTGGAGGTCATTTTGTAGGGCTCTGGCAGTGCTCATCCTGTTCCTCCTTGCCCAAAGGAGCAGATACTGGTCCTGCTGATGGGTTATGGACCTTCTGTGGCCCTCCCCAGCTCTCCTGGAGTAACTGCTTGTCTCCTAGAATCTCCTCCATGCCCTTGAGACTGTGCAGGGAGACACAGCAAACCTTCTGGCAATGACACGTATTGATGTGCCATCCTGGAGAAGTTGGACTACCTGTGCAACCTCTGTAGGGTCCAGGTATCGCCTCATGCTACCAGTAGTGACACTGACTGTAGCCAAATGCAAAACTAGTGAAGAAACAGTCAGAAAAGATGAGGAGGGAAAAATGTCAGTGGCCTCCACCTGTTAAACCATTCCTGTTTTGGGGGTCATCTCATTGTTGCCCCTCTAGTGCATCTGTTGTTAATTTCATTAACACCACAGCAGCTGAAACTGATTAACAAGCCCTCTGCTACTTAACTGACCAGATTAATATCCCATAAGTTTCATTGACTTTATGCTATACTCTGATTAAAAAGTGTTCCTTTAATTCTTTTGAGCAGTATATTATCTAATCAACCAATCACATGGCAGTTGCTTCAATGCATTTAGGGGTGTGGTCCTGGTCAGGACAATCTCCTGAACTCCAAACTGAATGTCAGAATGGGAAAGAAAGGTGATTTAAGCAATTCTGAGCGTTGCATGGTTGTTTGTGAAATACTCACACCGGCCCATCTGGCACCATCTGTTCAGTTACTGGGATTTTCACGCACAACCATTACTAGGGTTTACAAACAATGGTGTGAAAAGGGAAAAACATCCAGTATGCGGCAGTCCTGTGGGCGAAAATGCCTTGTTGATGCTAGAGGTTAGAGGAGAATGGGCCGACTGATTCAAGCTGATAGAAGAGCAACTTTGACTGAAATAACCACTCGTTACAACCGAGGTATGCAGCAAAGCATTTGTGAAGCCACAACACGCACAACCTTGAGGCGGATGGGCTACAACAGCAGAAGACCCCACCGGGTACCACTCATCTCCACTACAAATAGGAAAAAGAGGCTACAATTTGCACGAGCTCACCAAAATTGGATAGTTGAAGACTGGAAAAATGTCGCCTGGTCTGATGAGTCTCGATTTCTGTTGAGACATTCAAATGGTAGAGTCAGAATTTGGTGTAAACAGAATGAGAACATGGATCCATCATGCCTTGTTACCACTGTGCAGGCTGGTGGTGGTGGTGTAATGGTGTGGGGGATGTTTTCTTGGCACACTTTAGGCCCTTTAGTGCCAATTGGGCATCGTTTAAATGCCACGGGCTACCTGAGCATTGTTTCTGACCATGTCCATCCCTTCATGACCACCATGTACCTATCCTATGATGGCTACTTCCAGCAGGATAATGCACCATGTCACAAAGCTTGAATCATTTCAAATTGGTTTCTTGAACATGATAGTGAGTTCACTGTACTAAAATGGTCCCCACAGTCACCAGATCTCAACCCAATAGAGCATCTTTGGGATGTGGTGGAATGGGAGCTTCGTGCCCTGGATGTGCATCCCACAAATCTCCATCAACTGCAAGATGCTATCCTATCAATATGGGCCAACATTTCTAAAGAATGCTTTCAGCGCTTTGTTGAATCAATGCCACGTAGAATTAAGGCAGTTCTGAAGGCGAAAGGGGGTCAAACACCGTATTAGTATGGTGTTCCTAATAATCCTTTAGGTGAGTGTATATATATATATATATATATATATATATATATATATATATATATATATATATATATATATATATATATATATATATATATATATGTATATATTATATTGCGACCCTAGCAACCTCTAACAGCGCTCAACAACCCCCCACTATAATATGCACTGAAACTCGGTTAAAACAGGCAAGGTTTGGTTGTCTGCTGAGGATTCAACTGCAGATTTGCAGGTTTACCGCATAACATGTTTGTCACCCAATGGTTGATGTGGGAAACATTTAAAACCGGCCGCTGACCTCTTCATGTGCCAACTTTCGGCCTTCTCTACTCCAGAAATCTGTTCTTATAATCTGAATGAGGGAACTAATGCAGAATGACTGTCAGCGTCACTGCTTGTTTGCTGTGTGTTCCAAGTGCTGATGTGACAGCTCCCATTTGGTTAAATACTTAATTTAAGATGGGTCCTATCTTCACAATAATAAAGCTGATTTTCTTTGAAACCTGGACTCATCTCCTTCTCTCTTGTACAAGTCTATATCCCACACATCACTATTTGTTTATGTATAATGTTCCTTTATAGTCTGACACCAATTTCTGTGTGTCTGTAAATTTCAAATGTTTTGATAGATACACTAAAAATTTTTAAAAAGAACCATAGAGTGGTGCAGTATGTATTTGTGCATTTATTCTTGGCATATGCTACTGTGCTGTGTAGGTCTTACAGTATGCTATCTTTTGTTTTTTAATTGTTATTAAATTTATTTTCTTTTTTATTGTTTGGAGAGGAATCAACATAATCTTTTTTATGCTCAGGTGATTGCTAAATTAAATTAATTAAATTTACTTGCTTTCAGAGAGACCTGGTTTTGATTTGAATAATGTCCTTCACATTTCATTGGTTTACCTTGTCTAACTCAATTTAATATAGCTATTTACAGTATATAAGTTTGTTCACAATACCAATAATGTGATCTACATTGAAATGTGCATATGAATTTTACACCCCATTATTAGTTTTCTTTGGGAAAACAACTAATCTGTTTGTCTGTTTACCTGGATTAAATGCTTTTGAGGGCAAGAGTTAATTTAGAAATCCTGTGAGCACACTAATGACTGACGGCTTCTAATGTGCTTGGTAAATGCCTTGTCTTTTTTCAGCAACTGGTGCAAGCATATAGTAAATGTTACACTGTAGTATCCAAGGCCAGACAGCCAATCGTCAAATCACATGTATAAACATAATCTAATAATAGACTATAAACATGGAGCTTCATTAAAGGGGGTAGAAATAACTCTAGAGTCATATGTAGGCATGCCCTTGGCTGCCAGATTGTCTTTGGTTATGTTGCCCGATAGTTACACTGAGTGACCCACATCTGTCATACAAATGTATCCCAGGCACCTGCTTTCTTATAATAAAGCACAGAATGTATAGGTAATAGTATCTATCTAAATGATTCCCTAAGTGATTTCTTTAATGTTTTTAAATATCATACATCTTAAATTTGTGTTGACATTTTTTACTTCAACTACAAGAAATGTAAAAACATTTGAACTGAAAACTTTCACCTTTCAGTTTCAGTGGACCAGAATATCTGTATTTTTTATATTTCAGTTACACAAGGTAGCACGTGTCATGATGCAACATGGATAAGTTACATCACTTCTAGTGTTAGGAAACCTTAATACTAAAAGTAAAGATATCAGTCTTACATATCTAGCACTGACCGACAACATCAATAAATGAATGAAGATTTATTGAAATCAAAATGACATCATGCAACTGCAAATTTAAAAATATTACTTGTAAATATTCATCATATTTCAAAATTCAAGATACCAACATATGAGGGTATAATATAATCATAATAAATTGACCAGTAACACTCCTGCACTGTAAAAGTATCACAGTTATGTCAAATATAACCCAGATGTGAAAAATTTTTCTGATATACCCACACTAGTATCCAGTGGCATGAAAGGTACTCATGAAGACAGCATCATGTCCATCAAATACAACTTTGAAGTTACCATTATGGGTAAATTATAGATCAATACCCTATACATATAATGATTTCAAAAACAGAGGTTATACAGTATAACAGATAATCTCAGACATAAAATTAAGGTTATAAAGGACAATGCTCCATCTAGTGTCAGTTCTTTTTTGGACTGTCCCTGTTGGTTACTAGGGATTAGATGGCTGATACTTACACTGAGTTGCTCCTTCTGCCATATCCAGTCTCCTGTGATCCACAAGTGACCTTTCTTATAATTAATTTTTCAACAGATAGTATAGAAATCTTGCAAGTCTATTGCTGGTGCAGGTGTATTTAAAGGATTCTTTACATCTTAGGTAATTTTTTATTTTCTGTGAGATTTGTACCGTGTTGAAGGATTATTGTGGTATTTCATGTGGTTATATTTTGTGTATACCCTTATATGTATTGGTATTTTGGAATTTAAAATGTGAATTATGAATAATGAATTAGGCATCTATTACCAAAAAAGATTTTTAGCAGTTATGTGGTGCTGTTTTGATTTCAATAAATGAAACCACCACCAATTTCCCCGCCTCTACCCAGTAGTTACAATATAAACTATTTCTACTGTGTGACAAGCTCATTACTTTTTAAGGGACTTTGAAAAAAGTAAAACACAGAGAAATAAGAGTGTGATACTAAACACGATCTCT
Source organism: Polypterus senegalus (assembly GCF_016835505.1). Lineage (NCBI taxonomy): Eukaryota > Metazoa > Chordata > Cladistia > Polypteriformes > Polypteridae > Polypterus > Polypterus senegalus. Next base: position 161,502,024 of record NC_053154.1, read on the forward strand.
TTGTCCATTTAGAGTGGAGGAGAAATCCCCATGAAGATCTCACTTGCACTGCATAACCTTAAGCCCCACCCCTTATAGTCTCCCTGGAATATAGCCTCCTTAACATTATGTTTAGCCCAGGGAAAAGAAGCAAAGAACACAGATTTTTTTTTCAACAACATAAAAATATTAGTGTGACAGAAACATGTATACCAAAATAGCAACATCATCACAGTAGGAAAGGTACATCTAGTGCCCAGTGCTGTACTGATGCAGATTTATCATACTTGTTTGTATATGTTTTGAAACAGTCACCAACACACATACAGTAGGTACTGTTTGAGCAGATATCAAAAGATTTTTTTTTTGTGATTTTTCTTTTTCTGTTGTTTGTGCATGGCAGGGTAGAATGTTGTTGCATGAGTGTTATGTTATCCACTACATGGCAGCAGAGTACTGTCCCAAGAGTTTTTCAGGCTATAAAGCACACAATAAAGCACATCATTACATGCCTCCCTGAGTTTGACTCAGGAATAACCGTTTTTGTATAGAACTCTGAGCCTGAGTCACACTCAGGGTTAATGACAAGGAGTTTAGGTCGTTGTCCACCCACAAATCTGCGTTTGCTTTTGGACCACCTTCAGACTAGGACCGAGCTCCTCCAGCTGAAGCCTTTCTCACACCCAGTTACTAGCCTTAACTTTCTAATTAGGACTGTTTATTAAGCCTGGTAGATACTAAGGGTTAAGGTGCCATTTTTTCACAATGTGAAGCTGTAGCTTTTCAATAGATAAAAACCAGGTCCTTGCCCATTACTGATTTATACAAAATTCTCTGTACAAGCAACTTATCCATCCATTTTCCAAACCCGCTTAACCAGGGCAGAGTCATTGGGACCAAATAATTCATCAGCAACAATCAACAATTCCATTCATCTATTCTGCTATATCCTAACTACAGGGTCACGGGGGGTCTGCTGGAGCCAGTCCCAGCCAACACAGGGTACAAGGCAGGAAACAAACCCCGGGCAGGGCACCAGACCCCCACAGGGCACACACGCACACCAAGCACCTAACCTGCATGTCTTTTGACTGTGGGAGGAAACCCACGGGGAGAACATGCACATTCCATGCATGGAGGACCCAGGAAGCGAACCCAGGACTCCTTACTGCAAGGCAGCAGTGCTACCCACTGAGCCACTGTGCCGCCCCAATCAAAAATTCATTTTAAAATTTTGCTTCTACGTTTTATGCAAATGAATATTAAGTTTTCACTTTCTTAGAATTTAATAAAAAATACAGTTGAAAGACTTAACACTAGCTCATTACTACATGTTTTCTCCTGTATGTATGTATGTACGTATGTATGTGAAGGGCAAGACTGTTCTTAAGTATGTTAATTTAATTGCTTTGTGCAGACACATTAAGTTTACTAACTCGGTCTCTGTGGGATATATGATGAAGCAAGAGAATTGTTTGCATAGTTAGAGTCATCTGGAATTTGTTTTCTTCCGGCTGGGAACCCTTCAGTAGCATCATGGCCAAAAAAAAGTCTAATCTTTGATTTTCTATTGCTTTGGTTGAGATACTAAGGCTGAAGAAGGCCAACTACTTTTTGAATACAAAAACATGAAAAGTCACTTAACACATTCTTGATAGATCAATGGTGGGATAGTTTGAAGATTAAACTGTATTTAAAAACCTATTTTGTTTGGTTGTTTGTGTACTGAAGAGCCTCTGGAAATTCTAGACTTGCTGGTACAGCAGTAACATTTTTTAAAGAACTTCAGATGTATTTTTTTGACCTTAAATGAACAATGCTAGCTGGCTTCTTAAACTTTCTTTATGCAGAATTATCTTAGACCAGTGTTTCCCAACCTGTTGGGCCAAGACAGCATTGCAGGTGAGCTGCAACAACCCCAGACAAAACTTTGCCGCTGTGCTTGGTTCACATCAGCATCATTGCAGTTGGATTACAACTGATCCTGGATGACCTCTCCAACCCCTGCTTTGATGACCGTGCTTAATTCATCAAGGAGGAAAAGCATTGACAGTCGTGCTTGACTCTACTGAGGCTCTGATAATCGTATGAGACACCCCCACTTTGGTAACTGCCCTTGATTCATGGAGTCTGTGCTCTAAGTTCATGGAGGGAGGCCCCCATGTGATAAATCATGCTTTGACACAGTGACCATGAAATCAGATTCAGTATGTACAAATGATGCCAGAAAGCACCATATCTTACAATGACACAAGACAACAGCTGCAGCTGATTTAATTGGCTAATGCTAAGTCTTACTAATGCTAAGTTTGGTCTTCTCTGTGTTAAAAATTGTAAGCTTGTGTGGCTTAAATATGATATATTTACATTTTGTTCACACATATGCTAATCCATGTGCCTAACTTTACCCTTTATTATTATTTTGTCCAAGTTGCTTAAATTAATCTAGTTTAAGATTAATTTTTTTACCGTATGCCAGCTAGTAGATGAAACGATTATTCAACTGATTTTACACCATTGGCTGGCTCTGCCAGATGATTATTCAACTGGTTTTACGCCATTGGCTGGCTCTGCCTCAAGAAGAGTTCTTGCATAGTACTTGTATTCTAAACCATAATGCAAATCTGTGGAATGTCTAACAAGGAACAATAAAATAGTTTTGAAAACAGTATGTCAGAAGAAGATGTTAACAAATGTGATATGAGAGATACCCTGCCTTTAGCCAATTTAAAGCTAAGATTTAATTGGCAATATAAAGCTAATTGGCTTTAATTTGAAACTAGGAATTCTTCTTTGTGATTGACAAAGGACCTGCTTTATGAGTAGTAATCAGATCTCACCACAATTCTGAAGAAGTATACGTGTACATACGGTATAAGCTTGGTCTTAGCAAGTTCTAACATTGAAAATGAGTGTTATTGGTGTCTTGTTATGTTTGTCAGTTATATATTATAGGCTTTATAAGCAAGCACTTACTTTCATGGCATATTGACACCATACCACACTAGACTTGAAGAAGCTAAGAGGAGCTGGAATTGGAGACAAGCAGTTATATACAATTTGAAATGTTACTATTCCTATACTGCTTCAGCTGTCAAACTTGAAGCTTTGTTTGACCCCATTACACTGCTGCTGTTAGCTGTGGCATTTGTTTTACTTATGCATTTGTGTTGGCTACTTTGGTAGAAGCAGATACTTGAAGTGCTTACTATGAAAAGTCATACTGTATAAGAGAGTTTGCGAAGGCAGACTTTGGGGCTGTGAGGCAACATCACTAAACACGGTTTCATCATGATGTTCTGACTTAAAGAAATCCATTGCAATTTTAAGTTTGATATCTGCTTGTTAATTCCTATAGCCTGTTGCTTCAAACAGGTACTGTATATACTGTAAAGCATTTAGACATAGTCAAGAGATTGAATTGCTTTTTTAACAAAGATTTACTTCAAGTTAAAAATATGACAAAACACCAGCATCTGTCACTTTCATTCTCCCAAATTGTATGACTGTAAGTGTTCTGCATTTTCTGTTCTTCCATGTAATGTGGCATATTTCTAATGTGAAAAATTACAGTATTGCCTGATATGCCTGTTTTATTTGTACAAATGCATGCTTTTCCATTTTACTTTGCGAAAGAGGTGTGCATTCCCAATTTTTAATTCTAGAGCTGCAGATGGGAGCGGTCAGTAAGTGAGTTATATACAGGGTAAATCAGATTGATTTTTAAGCTACACTTCACTGTTTAATGTAGCCACATTTAAATCATATTGGAAGCTGGACCTGGATATATATCAACTAAAGAGTACTGCCTACATAAAAAGGCTGTCAAAAATCGCAATTTTCAACCATAACAAAAGGAAAATCAAACATATGTCACTATTTTCCATTGCTATGTATGAGAAAGAAAATTACCTGCCATTTGTGAGATCTATGTTTAAAAATTTTACAATGAAATATTTTTAAATCAGACATCTCAAGTCTAAGGCATTCTTTGTGCAGTATCACCATAGGACAAATTAGATGACATTCTCAACAAACACAAGTCATAAGTTATATACACATTTCACAATCAAGAAAAAAAAATTATGGATTGAGTAAACTTCATGTACACAGAAGGGAATTTCTCCCTGATGTTACAACACATTTATTGGGTATGAAGGGAATTTAGCATCAAGACTGGTATGATCTTCTTAAACTGCTTAATTTATCATATCATGCACAGAAATTTATTTATTAACATTTTCTTCTAGTAACTGAAAAATGAATACTGCTTAAAATCAATTCTAAAAATAAAAATTCCAGTATTGTTATAACAATGTATTTTTTACACCAGGCTCGTCAGAAAAAGTGTGTGACATTTGCTGTTGTAAGATTTGTGTTGGTGTCACTATGGAAAAGATATTAGCTGGTTAACACTAGAATTACCACAACCTACGAAAAAACTTGTAGATCTGTCCCACCTTAAAATGCTTCGCACCTCTCTGTCAGCGTGTTTTGTCCTTTTGTCCTAAATGTGTTGATAAGCAGCAAACAGCAAGCAGCTTGCTATCACATTCCCGACCCTGCACAGTTTTCTCAGCTCAAGTTTGTTTACCTGCGTGTCAGTTGCTTAGAGTTGTATAGAGTAAGAAGTCAAGCAAAATGACACCTTTTATAAATACCATATCGTTATTTGGAACACTTGCATCTTATGTGTGTTCCATGTCTACAACGATCTATGCACAGTAAACACATCATTAAAACGGAAAACGTTTTTCATGTGGTAGTAATAACTGACAAAATGTAGACATGAAGTGTATAATGTGTGAAGCCTGAATTCCAAATATCAAAGAAACACTTTCACAAAAGATACAAGTATAACAGAACAAATGAGCTTTTTTGCCAAGACTATAACTGAAGAAAAAGAAATCAGGTTAGTGTTGCTTGTTGTTCTGACTTCTCAGGTAGTATAGTGGTTAGAGCTGCTGACTTCAATTCAGAAGGTTCTGGGATCGAGTCTTAATGTCTCCCAAAATAAAAGTTTTGAGTAGTGTGCTGTTCTTATTGTTACTATTATACAGTACAATAAAAGCATACATTTGATTTGCATCTGTAACAGCCTCTGTAAATGTATAGTACTTGTCAAAGTTAACACCTTTTTTTTTTTTACAGGGAATTCTCAAATGTCTTATATACCTAAGTCTTTCTTTTTTTGTCAGTACGGCTTTGACATCATCAGAAGGCGCATAAAGTTTGTACCACGTCTTTATTTGAAAACAGCGTAAGATTGGAAGGAGGGGTGTGTGTGTGTGTGTCTGGAAGCTTGAACGTGAATCAGACAATAAAATGGGGGGGCTGCACTTAATAAGCTTCAGTTTTATTCTCTCGGTCACGTTCATGCTTGCCCCGATCTAACACCGCTGTTTTCAAATAAAGACGCGCTATAACAGACGTGAACTCAGATTGGAGAAAACAGAATCCCTCCCCGCAAGAAATGTCCACTCACATGTAAGAACAGCGCAGCTGCACCAGGCGAAAGTCCGGGGTCATCCTGCCAATCACCCGTCAAAGAAACAGTACGGCTTACAGAGCTCGCCAACACTACACCGTCCAGATCTAAACACTAGGGTGATGTATGTGCCCAAAAAAGTCTAACTACATTCTTGTACCATTGCTCCCCTACTGAAGTGTCAGCAGGTATTTTTCGTGGCATTACACGTGTACTTTGTGAGCATGCCCTTGACAATCAAACAGAGGAAGCTCTGCAGTACACTTGTGACTTTATGCTGTAGGAAGATAAGTAAATAAAGTAAAACTAGTAAAACTAAAATAAAAAGGCGCTAACTTTGACAAGTACTATACATTTACAGCGGCTGTTACAGACACAAATCAAATGTATGCTTTTATTTTATAATATTTACAATAAGAACAGCTTACTACTCAAAACATTTATTTTGAGAGACGTTAAGACTCAAACCCAGAACCTTTTGAATTGGAGTCAGCAGCTCTAACCACTATACTACCCGAGAAGTCAACAAGGACAAGAAGGACAACAAGCAACACTAACCTGATTTCTTTTTCTTCAGTTATAGTCTTGGAAAAAAGCGTATTTGTTCTGTTATACTTGTATCTTTTGTGAAAGTGTTTCTTTGATATTTGGAATTCAGGCTTCACATATTATACACTTCATGTCTACATTTTCTCAATTATTACTAACACATGAAAAACGTTTCTGTTTTAACGATGTGTTTACTGTGCATAGATCGTTGTAGACACGGAACACACATGAAATGCAAGTGTTCCAAATAATGATATAGTATTTATAAAAGGTGTAATTTTGCTTGACTTCTCACTCTATACAACTCTAAGCAACTGACATGCAGGTAAACAGACTTGAGCTGAGAAAACTGTGCGGGGTGGGGGATGTGATATCAGGCTGCTTGCTGCTTATCAACACATTTAAAGAACAAAAGAAGCTGACGGAAAGGTGCGAAGTGTTTTAAGGTGGGACGGATCTACGAGTTTTTTCGTAGGCTCTAGTATTTCTAGTATTAATAATACTTCTGAAGAACAATATTTAATGGACAAGTTAAATGAATTCAGATTTCAAATGTCACAAACACCTGATGCTATAATTTCCTAAATCACTCTCTCCTTTTGTAGATTTTTCAACTGTAAATTTACCTTTGTAAAATCAAACCTACAAATTTAAGATTATTTCAAAATTCCTATAAAAAAGCCTTTGTCCTATTGCTTATGTCTGTGTACTAACTCAGAATTAGCCATTGAATTGAATTGGTCTGTGAGTGCAATAATTACTCCTAACTGGAAATGGGATATTTTGTGCCATTCAAATATGTGTTGAATTGTATATACTTTCACAGCCTTAGTCACTTTTTACTTATGATATTAAACATTTCTTTGGACTGCAAGAACCCGACAAATGGCAGAAATTTAGTATTTGCTGTTAACTTTTTCAGCAATTACCGTAAAATCTTATTTATAATGCGCACAAATTTTCACTCATTTTAGTTTGCAAAAAACTGGCGTTCGCATTATACACAAGACATCATTTTAAAGCAGTAGTTTCACATATAAATCAACAGCTTTCAGTGTGCAGTGTATTACCCATCTCTGGCTGCAGCGGCAGCAGAGAGGGGTTGAGGGAGGTGGTATTTGAGGCGTAGAGGCAGAGAATTGCTGCCAGGCTGTTTTCTGAAAAGCACACAAATTTAATAGTTTCTCACATAAATCAGCATAAAATGGCTTTTGCTGCTTGCATTGTGCTATGCCATGTGTTAGCTGTCTCTGGCTACAGCTGCATCGGCAGTGGCAGTGTGGGTTTGAGTGGCCAGCAACTGCCAAAGTGTTTTCCTAAAGATATGGTTTCACATATCAATCAACCTAAAATGTCTGTTGCTGGTTCTGTGGCCACTCTCGCTGTGTATTCACCTTCTGTAAACAGTTGCGAGGGGGTGCCATTGGCAGATGGGTGGTGGCAACGGAGGTCGCAGTGTGATGCAATCTGGTTTGTACCTCTTGTACAAATGCTGTTGTTCAACACCACTATCAGCTGGGGACCGATCAGCAGATGCCAGAACCGACACTTTCATTTGTGATCTCACAATCTCCAGGTGACGTGCGCCAAAGTTCGACAAGTCAGAGTCCAATTCAAAATAATAAAATATACGCAACACGTCATTCACAACGTATCTTGCTTTGCACATTCACTTCGCTCTCTCGAGATATAAGTCAATGAGTCTGACATTCGTTCAACTAAGAATCTACCTTTAGTATAATGGCAAGTTTTTTGATGTTTACAGCTGATTAACGCCCTCACCCCTCCTGTCAACAAAAGTTGACATCCTTCCTAAAATCTTGAAAAGTTAAGGGTGCACATTACATGTGAATTTAATTTTTTACTTTAAAAGTTTGGGCTAAGTTTCGCCCATTCCTCTTTGCAGCACCTCTCAAGCTCCATCAGGTTGGATGGGAAGCGTCGGTTCACAGCCATTTTAAGATCTCTCCAGAGATATTCAATCAGATTCAAGTCTGGGCTCTGGCTGGGCCACTCAGGGACATTCACAGAGTTGTCCTGAAGCCACATCTATGAGATCTTGGCTGAGTGCTTAGGGTCATTATCCTGCTGAAAGATGAACTGTTGCCCCAGTCTGAGGTCAAGAGCACTCTGGAGCAGGTTTTCATCCAGGATGTCTCTGTACATTGCTGCAGTCATCTTTCCCTTTATCCTGACTAGCCTCCCAGTTTCTGCCGCTGAAAAACATCCCCACAGCATGATGCTGCCACCACCATGCTTCACTGTAGGGATGGTATTGGCCTGGTGATGAGCGGTGCCTGGTTTCCTCCAAACGTGATGCCTGGCATTCACACCAGAGAGTTCAACCTTTGTCTCATCAGACCAGAGAATTTTGTTTCTCATGGTCTGAGAGTCCTTCAGGTGCCTTTTGGCAAACTCCAGGCAGGCTGCCATGTGCCTTTTACTAAAGAGTGGCTTCTGTCTGGCCACTCTAGCATACAGGCTTGATTGGTGGATTGCTGCAGAGATGGTTGTCGTTCTGGATGGTTCTCCTCTCCCCACAGAGGACCTCTGGAGCTCTGACAGAGTGACCATCGGGTTCTTGGTCACCTCCCTGACTAAGGCCCTTCTCCCTCGATCACTCAGTTTAGATGGCCGGTCAGCTCTAGGAAGATTCCTGGTGGTTTCGAACTTCTTCCTCTTACGGATGATGGAGGCCACTGTGCTCATTGGGACCTTCAAAGCAGCAGAAATTTTTCTGTAACCTTCCCCAGATTTGTACCTCGAGACAATCCTGTCTCGGCGGTCTTCAATCAATTCCTTTGACTTCATGCTTGGTTTGTGCTCTGACATGAACTGTCAACTGTGGGACCTTATATAGACAGGTGTGTGCCTTTCCAAATCATGTCCAATGAACTGAATTTACCACAGGTGGACTCCAATTAAGCTGCAGAATCATCTCAAGGATGATCATGGGAAAAAGGATGCACCTGAGCTCTATTTTGAGCTTCATGGCAAAGGCTGTGAATACTTATGTACATGTGCTTTCTCAATTTTTTTATTTTTAGTAAATTTGCAAAAACCTCAAGTAAACATTTTTCATGTTGTCATTATGGGGTGTTGTGTGTAGAATTATGAGGAAAAAAATGAATTTAATCCATTTTGGAATAAGGCTGTAACATAACAAAATGTGGAAAAAGTGATGCACTGTGAATACTTTCCGGATGCACTGTATGTATGGCATGTTATTGAAGACCTGATAAATCTCATCATTTCAACTCGCTTATGTTATGCTACAGCCAGAATTTGTTTTCCTTGGCTTTTATTTATTTTCTGTTTTATTGTTGATTTTGTTTTGTTTGAATTGTTAATTGTTTATGTTTTTGTTATTTCCATGAGCTTTGTGTATCATTTATTTGTTAATTATATATTGTTTCTTTAAAGTGATGTCCATTTCCATGAGTTGTGTGGGTGAAACCCCAAGAGATGGGGCCACTCTGACATCAGTGCTGCTGGGTTCTTCCTGTGGGTATTTAATTCAGCAAGAGAAAAAGATCCTATAGTGGATAATTGAGTGTGTTAGGAGTCTTTTGATTAAGTACTGTATAGCTTTTCATTGGAGTTGCTGTTTTTTTTCTAATTATTCCTGCTCTGTCCCTTGATTTCTGCTAACAGATTGTTAATTGGGACTTGATTACTTTTGGATTGCCTCGTTGGCAAACTTTTTTTTAGTGCTTTTTTCTTTTTTATGTTTTGTTAAATATATCGTTTATCTTTAGTTTTTAAAAAAATCTTTTTGAGACTTTTCAAGGTAGAGTTTGACAATTACTCTTCCTTGTAATTCTTTTTTCAGTTTTATTTTATGAGATTCCTTATGTTTTAAACTTTGGAATCCAGCTTCCCTTTTTGTACCTGTATAGGCCAAAGCCAGCAGGTAGAAGTTTCAGACTGGCTGATTTTGGGATTAACTTTTTTTGGGCAGGTCATTGAAGGTCCTGGCCTACTTTTATTGTATTTTGGAAGCCTCAAATCTCCTTTTCACCATGTTTGAAACTTCATTACACAACAGTTTAACTACTTAACTACAAGGTAAAAAAATGCATTAAAGGAAAATAGCCAAAGTGTTTCAAGGTAATCAATGCCACAAATCCTTAAAATATAGCTCTTTGCAACATTGGTGGGCAGAAAGAACTCTGAAAGCAGAAAGCTTTTGTCCCTAATGCATATGCATTATGGCTTCAGAGTGAGACTGCTAAGGATTTCCACTTCATTCAACTAAAAACAGGAATACGAGACTACAGTGATAACATAATTACCAAATCTGGACTGAATGGACTCAATGAGTAAACATCTTGAAGAATGTGTGCTGTTTTGGAAGTAAGATAGGGTCCTACCCAGTACCAGATATGGAATCATAATAAAGTGGCCACTAAGTATATAAAGAAGTACATACAGTACACCGAACAGTCACAACATTAAAATCACCTGCCTAATATTGTGTTGGTTCCCCTCATGTCACCAAAAAAGTTCTGAACTATAAAAGAGAGACTCCACAAGACCTTTTGAAGGTGTATTGCAGGATCTGGCACCAAGGTGTTAGCACCAAGTCCTGTAAGTTGTGAGATGGGGCCTCCATGGATCAGATATTTCCTACAGTGATAGTAAAGATTTATATTTTGTAATACATTATTTAAAGTATGGGTTAGCAATCTTAGTCCTCGAGGACTCCAGCAGCTGCAGGTTTTTGTTCCAACCCAGTTGCTCAGTTAAAAACAAATCCTTGCCAATAACAGATCTTTTAACTGATGGCATGTTATTGTTTTAACTCTGCCATGTCAGGTCATTCTTACATCACAGATTTTTTTTCATTTCTGAAGCCTCAAAGAAATGAGTAATTTTCATTTCATTACATTTTTCTATTCAGTTTTCTTATAAATATTAGATTAGATTAGATTAGGTAAACCTTATTAATCCCAAGGGAAAATTTTGATGCATACAGGAGCAGAAGCAAAAAAATTAATTAATTAAACCAGGTAGTTCATGATAATTACACACGTGTGTAAATGGAAACAAGTTAGATGGAGAACTGATGGTCCCCTTGTCATTTGCATCTTATTGCTAATAAGGAGACATTAAAAACAGTGAATGCAGCTGTTTATGACTAAAATAAGCAATCTTAACAAGTAATGCAATTAAAATGAGGCATTTAAGAAGTAAATGCTTCATCAGCACTAATTGACTTCTCATTTTGAAACTGGGTTGGAACAAAAACCTTTAAATCATTTTGGCCTTCCAGGACACCCCTGGTTTAAAGAATATAAATACTTATTATTTCACCATTAAAATTATAACATTTCTACAGTTATTTTGTCATCTCAAAAATTGAAAATGCTTATCTGCATACTAAGAGTTGTTCCAAAAGTTAACAGTGAGTTTCTGAATCTGCATTCAGCCGTAAAAGTGATTTTTAATGGGCTCTCCCCAGCTAGGATGTGACATAACTATAAATAAGTCTACTGTGCAAAGCCTTTGTTTATTTGTCATATGTCAGGGTTTGACCTTTTCCTTGTTAATCAGGCATTCTTCTGGTTGACTGATGTAGGTACAGTATTTGTTTATTCCATAACAAGAAAGTCCAAGCCTGTAGTGTGAACAGCCACCATTTATGATCTTTCCTAAACTTTTCACTACCTAAAGATTGCACACAGACTTTGTCAAACAAGATAATTTTATTATCAGTCAGTGCTAGAGAGCATGAGTGTTGCTGCAGCGTAATGATATATGGGGTCAGGCTGGAAGCTAGTGGTGCATAGCTTCAGTGAATCAGTCTCAAACTGTAAATTGATCCATCACCCTGACAGTATGGATAGGCAGTGTGCCTAGTTGGCTCAGTAAGAAGACCCAGGCCTCAGAAATACAAGAAAAACTAAATATAACAAGCTTTCAACTGTAAAATTCCTCAATCTAGATTGGAAGTGTAAACCATGATTGAAAGATGTTGCACTTAAAAGTGAGTGTGTAGGCCCAAATCATATTCTTTAGTAACTGTGTTACCCTAAGCAAACATATTTGTGCTGTCATTATTTTGACAGTAGATGAAAGCTTTTTACTCCAATTTTTCTCTTTCAGATTTGTGAATTGGATTATCCCTATATTCTGTTTGTGTTTGATTTTATTTTATAACCTTTGGCTCCCCAGCAACCTGCCTTTCATTTCCGTTTTTCTAGAAAATTATTAAGAAATCAATGATTTTTAAAGTTGCATTTTCAAGTTGTGTCTCTAGTAATAGGCGATTGTACAAACATTAATCAAATTCTTAGAGAAATATTGAAATCTGACAGGTAAGAAAAATATACTGTAAATTCTTTGCAGTTGATACTTTAAAAATATAATCCCTAAGCAGATTCAGTTTGGGAAGAAAAAGAACCTGGTTCCAGCCTGTGGTAAAACTACATGATTGACAAGAACAGCAGCTTGGGACGTGGGCAGATCTGTTTACTTTGGAATGGTGTAAGATCTGGCAGCCAAGTATAAGGAACTTTTCCCGTAATGAAGGACCCTCCACAGCTCCCTTTGTCTTATAATATCTGTTGACAAGAGGAGTATTAGAGCATATGCTGTGTTACTAGTGTTACCATTCAAGAAGAACTTTGATAAAACAAATAAGATTTGCTGTAAAGTGAGATGGAACGTTCCCACTATTTTCAGAAAAGCACAGGTTTTGTTAGAAACGGAGTCTGACTGTTTATTACTAATGTGCCTCTAATGTGGAATCAAGAGTGGTAATTTACAGGTTGACCTCAGCGTAATGTCACAAAAACCTCTTAGTGGTTCACAAGATTACAACTGACTTGCAAGCTGCAAAGTTCTGGAAATAATGAAATTTAAATTACTGGCAATTTATGTAATTTATGCACTATATAATTTTAAATGAGGTATTATTAAAGCTTTGTTGTCTAAGATTCTGCTTTTTCCTGCTTGGGTGTTTAGGTATTTGTTTACTCCATATACTAATAAAAGGTTTTGACAAAAAATTTTGACCATTTTAATTTATGCTTAATTTGTGTAATAACTTCCATTACTGAAAAACCTTGGTGAAGATGTGGAGTTCTTAAAGTGAGAATACCATATAAACTAAAGCAGTGCTAGCAAAGATTAGTTTGGCATTTTAGATACTAGTGGTCTAATGATTTATTTAATCTATCTGACCGTTGACCTAATTCAGTTTATTCGTGGATGGCAATGGCTAATAAGTAGTTAAAATTAGTATTGTTCAATAGCATTAGTGCTGGAAACAAAAAAAGATGTGGACAAATTCAGGTCAACTGTCACTGGTGATTTGAAAAGAAAAATGGACAGCTCTGTTACTAGAATGTTTCTAGGAGGTTATGAGAAGGGATAGCAGCAGGATATCTATTTTTCACACCGTGCATAAGATTATTTTTTTATTTTTAAACAATTTAACTCTCCCACTGTTTCTGGTTTCTGGCCATTTTTTTCAGCATTTCACCGTTGAATTCGTCAATGAATCCTTAGTTAATATAGCGCCATTAACAGTAAGGAACATCAAATGGCAGAACACAGCCTGTTTTGGTTCAGTATCAGATATACAATCCATAGAGAAAATAAAAATGTAAAAATACCAGAAGGAAATTTTTACTATCAATTGGATCATATTTAATCAAGCAACTTTAAAGCTTTCAAAACAGTAATTTCTTTTTTCACGTTAAGGTAAAAATAGATTTTCACAAAGTGAATTACTTATTTATGATTGATGTCTTCTGTTAAATTATTTAACTGTGAAGCTGTTAATTTTCTGGTCATACTTAACTGTTTATCTGATTTATAGGAATACCCCACCTTTAAAGTGGGCTCCAATGAGGGCCCTTAGTTAACAACAGCAAGCAATATCAATGTATTCATTAAAAAAATGTTAAATTACTTGTAGCAAATAACATATGTGTTGGCTATATTATGTAATAGATTATGGAAACATTTTGGGTGAACATGCAGAATTGGCACAGCATATAAAACAACCCTTAATTATGTCCATCACAGTGCATATTTATGCATAACCAATATTCATATGCATTAACCCACATACAAATAGAAAGCCCATGTAAATATCAAATGGACAATGACCAAGCTAGAACTAAAACCCAGGACAGAAGAGCTACATGAAAGAAGCACTAAGCACAGCACCACCAAGTCATCAACAACATTTATTTATATAGCACATTTTTATACATAGAATATAGCTCCACATGCTTTACAAGATATCAAAGAGAATGTTACAAGGAAAGAAAAACCAAATGTGATTAGGCAAGAATAATAATGAAAAAGTAACTAAAGAATGAATATATAAATAAATCCATACCCATGCCCAAAAAATTCTGCATTAACTAAGGCAACTTAGGGTATGCGTGAAACAGGTTATATTTGCATAGTTAAAATTAACCCCTTCTTGAATGGATATAAAAGATGGAAGACACCCACCTCAGAATAGTAGATTTTATTTTATTTATCAGCATATATTCAATGATCAACATTTTAACAAACATTTTAAAATCCTGCTGAAAGTTTGTTTTACTCTTCTCCTTTACACAAAAGAGTGCATCACCTGTCTACATGTTTTAATGATTATTCATTTTTCTAGGGATTTTGCAGTAATTTTAATCACCTTCAGTGTCTCAGTTGAGTGAAGAACTGGATTTTGTCTGTATCACAAGTTGCTACAGATCTATGCAGGCTTTTTAAGCTACATTATTAGTTAATTGTATACTATTTTCGCACAGATTAACAAAAGTACAGTTCAAAAGTCTGTATATAAAAGATGATTCTTCCTGTCGTGTGGTACTGGCCAAATTGTCAATCAATCCTAGCCAACACTGGGACATACTAAGAGAAATAGTGTTTTCATTTAGTATGGTGCATGATATTCTTTTGTTTTAAATTTCTTTAGAAAGGGAAAGGATCTTATACTCATTGTTCTGTTATGAAGCAGTGAAATGGTTATAAGAGCTGGCTTATTAGTTTGGAGTATTGCAGGAAGTGCACTTTGCGTATGATAGTTGGTTACCCTTTCCCTCCAAAATGATAGTTGGTTACCCTTTCCCTCCAAAATAAAGGTAAGAAATTTTAAGCAAAAATGCTTTACATTTGTCATATCACTGATTGGAAAATTATATACTTTCGCTTGTCTCATTGTCAACAACTGCTATGCACTTTACTCTTTTCATTAGCAAATTGATTTGGCAGAAATAACATGCCCAGGACTGGTCGCCCCAGCAAGTTCACCCCAAGAGCAGACCGCAAGATGCTAAAAGAGGTCTCCAAAACCCTAAAGTGTCATCTCGAGAACTACAGCAGGCTCTGGCTACTGTTGATGTAGAAGTACATGCCTCTACAATCAGAAAGAGACTGTACAAGTTTAACTTGCATGGGAGGTGTGCTTTGCTTTCCAAGAGAAACATCGAGGCCAGACTGACATTTGCCAGAGATAAAGTTGACAAAGACCAGGACTTCTGGAATAATGTTCTTTGGACAGATGAGTCCAAAATTGAATTATTTGGACACAACAGAGAGGACATGTTTGGCGTAAACCAAACACAGCATTCCAAGAAAAGAACCTCATACCAACTGTGAAGCATGGAGGTGGAAGTGTCGCAGGACCTGGTCAGCTCACCATCATAGAATCCACGATGAATTCTACTGTGTATCAGAAGGTGCTTGAAGAACATGTGAGACCATCAGTTAGAAAATTAAAGCTGAAGCGGAACTGGACCATGCAACATGACAATGACCCAAAACATACTAGTAAATCAACCAAAGATTGGCTGAAAAAGAAGAAATGGAGAGTCCTGGAATGGCCAAGTCAAAGTCAGATTTGAATCCCATTGAGATGCTGTGGGGTGACTTGAAAAGGGCTGAAGAAACCCTCAAACATCTCACAGCTGAAAAAGTTCAAAGTGGGGTAAAATTTCAGACATGTCGAAGACTGGTAGATGGCTACAAGAACCGTCTCACTGCAGTTATTTCAGCCAAAGGAGGTAACATGTTTGGGGCAAGGGTGTCCTATCTTTTCCTCAGTTAGAATAGGCATTTTTGTAGAATGACATTTACAGAAGATCTTGAAAAGACTTTTCTTCAGTTTTCTTTGTTTAGTTGGATTACTTTAATCTCTCTGTATTGTTGAAACGGAGATGAAATAACCATTTATTAAAAATGTTACAAAAACCACATGCTTTCAAAGGGTGTCCTAATGTTTTCACATGACTGTATACAATAATAACTTTCTCCAGGATGTGAACGTTTTTTTTATTTTTATCATTTTAATTAGACTGACATGACAAAACAGACATAGTGGATGTAATTTCAAGCATGTTTGAAGTTCCTTCATATCAAATCTAGTTGTGTCCCTCGAGGCACAGGTACAGAAGTTGTGTTAAAACCATTATTACATTTAGTGATCCCTGATAGACACAGTTTAAGGTAAGAAATGGTTCGACTGTACTATCATGTTTAGTAAACACTATTTAATAGTTAACATCTAAATATTTGTTTTGCCTTTGCCTTGGCGCTTTAGAGGAAGAATGCATTTTGCAAATTAAAGCTAATTTCACACATGCTGGCATTGCTCAGCAGCTATTCTTTAACACCACTAAATAGTGTTGACGAGAAATGAATTCATTTATTCTTATCATGGGAATTTCCATTTATAAGCCCAGAACACTATACTGTTACAAATAACTACAATGAACCATAAACCTAATTATAAAAAGGCAAAATGCAAATCAATATGTACTAAGAAATATGCACAAATGCATATTTTAACTTTTAAGGTTAATTAGATTCATAGAGCTACCAGATGTTAATGAAGCAGTAAACAGCAAACCTGTAATCTTAGGTTTAGATATTCTGAGTTAATTTTCCATCCCTTCTGTGGGCACTCATGATTGCACCACAGCACAGGCAAACATTGATTGTATCAGAAAATAAAGCAAACATCTTAAACTGTGCCCATAATTGATGATGATAAATCTACTCTATGCTCTTCCAAAAAAATATCAGTGTTACCAAATTCAAAAATAAGACACCTAGATGAGAAAGAGAAAGGGGAAAATATTTTGATAGCTAATCAAGCTTATTATTATACTTATTTAAAAGCAACATAAAATGTCTCAGCTACAGTTTTAATTAACAAAGTTTTTAGGATTAGAAAAGGCATACAGTATTTATTTTCATAACAATATACTAAAACTCATACTTGTTGATTGGACATCAACCATGTATTTGTTCCACTTTGTTAAATAGCAGTATTCCTAAACTGGTAGATCGTTTTGATAAGGGTCTATATAATTACCCTGACACTTTTTTTTCACAGTTATGGTTTGTCCTAAAATCATGTGGTATCCCATTTAATTCCCCACTATCTGTTAATCCTCAGTTTCGTGTTTGCCCAGGAAAAGGGATAGTCTGCTGTGTGTATATTGAATTTATTTTTCTTGTAAATATTTACAGTATGTATTCCTCAGAGTTAGTCATATGATCTTGCAGCTGAAAGTACTCCTCACCCATTACTACTGGACTACTATTTAAAAAACTCTGGAGTGTTCTCCACTCGACTCTCTTGTATACTTAGAGAATATATAGTAATTGTATGAATATGTTAGCTTGTGTAACAAAATATGTCAAATTTCAAGTTTATTTGATAATTCTATTACCTGATTACATAAATTTACAATTACTGTTATTTTTTGTTTCTTTGCATATTTGATAAGGTAAATAACAGTTAAAAATAATATGTGCAATGTACAGGTAGTTAATAAACTGTTACTAAATAAGATGAATAATTAGATATTACTAAAATTATATTTTATTCTATGCCTGTTTTTAACTCTTTCATTCTGTTTTTATGAAAAATCAGAGCATAAATGTGTATGCAAATTCATTTTATTCTACCTTTGTGATGCTGTTTGCTTTTTAACTCTCATTTTCAAATAAAAAGTTAAATGTAGGTAATAAAAAAAAGTTGAGGCAATCCAAAAATTATAGAAAGCAAGAAGAAATTTCAGTTAGTTCACAAACAGTGTAAAATTGATGAAAACATATAAGAAACGAAATTCGTGGAATTAAACATAAGGACAATGAAGTAAATGCGTAGCGCAAATGAGAAAGGTACAATATGTAAATTTTTAAGAATATCTGTACTTTAATTAAAAATGATCTGTTACTGGAAAAATTATGAAACAATTATTTCATTGATTGTAAAATAATTTATTAGATTAGTTGAAACAACCACTGTAATTACCAGTAAAACAAATTTCTGTCATTGACAAAATAACATGTAACATTATGTTGCCAATCATATTTGATAAGTATTAAACACAAGCATAAAAAATCTCGATTGTTCTCCACTCAACTTTCATTATACCTGTTCAGGTAAAGTAAATACCACTTCCGGTTTTCCAGTTATATTGTAACTTCATATCTATGTGTTTTTTTACAAAATTTCAATCACTTATCTTTGTTTATAATGGAAATTTATATAGCAAAGAACTACCTCTGGTAATCTGATCAAACTGAAATATAATAAGTAATAATAAGTAATATACCACTTCCAGCCACCTGATTTTTTATCTAACGATAAGTAATGATCATACAAAATTTGAATTATTTATCTGTATTTATATAATGGTAGTATAATGGTAGTAATGCATATATAATAGTGATGATACCTGTTAAGATATGATTTCTGATTATCTGATTAAGGTGAAGAAACAATGATATCAAATTTCAATTATTTTTCTCTTCTTATAATGCAATTTCACATGAAAAACTACTATGCAAAATTTAAATTAATTGTTTATTTAAACTATGCACCAGTTTATTTGAAAAATTCAGGTAAAGTATCACTTCCGGTTAACGTATGTTGCCCAAAAATTGATAGAAAACTAACATTTTGATATAACATCCATATCTCAAATTTCATTTATAAGTTATTGTGTTTCCGTACATACACACACACAGACATAATTACAAAAATGGTCAAAATGTGTTCAAGAGCACATGAAACGTGGAGATTCATCAAAATCTCGAGGTCAGTTTTTTCCGCAATTACTATACCTTCTCTATACTATGTATATGAAAAAGTAAAAATGTCAGACTATGCTAAAGTCCACAAAGACCTTGAAATAATTTATTGTGACAAAATGCAAACTGCTTTTAAAAATGTAGGTGACTTCATATCCTTTGAGGCACTCATTTTAAATATTAAAACAGATTCCAGCACAATTGTAGTGCTAGTCTACAGACCACCAATGCCATATTCACTGTTCATGACTGAATTTGGCATCCTTTTACCTGATTTGGCTATAAATTATAATTGTGTATTGTCAGTCATCAAAACAGTCAGACTTAGACCCACATATTCTTAATAATTATAGACCCATTTCAAATTTACGCCCTTTCTCTGTACACCCTTTCTGTTTTGGAAAAAGTAGGCTTGAATTAGCTCACCTTACACCTTACACATTACCATTTATTTGAGAAATTCCAGTCTGGGTTCCGTACCAGTCATAGTAGAGCATTGCCACTAATACATGTTATAAACGACATTCTGATACCCTCTGATGAAGGAAATTCCTCTGTAATAGTGTTGTTAGATTTAAGCACAGTGTTTGATACCTGACAGATAGTCCATTATCCAGGATGCCAATAGCTCATCTACCTTCATATCTCTGAGATTGCCCCCTTAACAAGAATAAGAGGATAGTATTGAAGGCACTGGGGAAATTAAAAAACATAATCCATACAGTGCTGGCAGCTTTGTTAAGTTGAGACTAAGCTTCCTTCACTTCCTGCAGAGGACATTGCTCATTAACCACATGCACAAAGAAGCTCCACTTACAACTCCAGTTATAGCTCACAACCTGTTACAAGATGATCTTCTGCTCATCATAGTGGTGAACTGAGTTGCCTTACCCGTTCTGTTAGCTCAAACTAGCCTCAACATTATCCTGTTACCTCTTTCATCAACAAGGCGTTTCTGTCCATAGAACTATCGCTTATTATTTATTTGTTTGTTTTACACATTCCTTCTGAATAAACTCTAGAGACTGATGTGTGTGAAAATCCCAGGAGATTAGCAGTTACAGAAATACTCAAAACTAGCCTGTCTGGCACCTACAATCATGCCACGGCCCAAATCACGAATATTCAGTTTTTTCCCCGCATTGTGGTGTTTGACGTAAACATTAACTGAAAATCCTGTCATGTATATGAATGAGCTCATGGATTGTACCGCTGCCACACAATTGGCTGATTAGATAACTACATGCATAAGAAGGTGTACAGGTGTTCCTAATAATTTTCTAAGTTCCCCGTGTCTTCGTGGGTTTCGTCCGGGTACTCCGGTTTCCTCCCACAGTCCAAAGACATGCAAGTTAGGGTCAATGGCGATTCTAAATTGTCCCTAGTGTGTGCTTGGTGTGTGTATGTGTGCGTGTCCTGTGGTGGGCTGGCACCCTGCCTGGGGTTTGTTTCCTGCCTTGCACCCTGAGTTGGCTGGGATTGGCTCCAGCAGACCCCCGTGACCCTGTAGTTAGGATTTAGCGGGATGGATAATGGATGGATGGAAGTGTATATTGATGCAAACTAAAATTAGAATATGGTCTCTTAATATTCCCATAGGTGAAACCAAGCATTACAGAGGAAATAGTCAAGTCTACATCTAAAAATAGCATCAAAGAAATTAGCACATGCTATTCTAAACAGAAAAAAAATCTAACTGCATAGTGTGTATCATTCTTTAAACGAACTGTCAACTTAAGTTATTGAAAACACTGAGTAACTGTAATTGAGAAAAATGTGATCTATACTCAGAGTTCTGTTTAATTTAGTATGGTCTAGAATTTATTTGCGTTTGTTTTGTACCATGCAATTTATGTACCATACACCTGCAGGAATCCTGGGATGAACAGCTATGTGTGTATTAGCATCTCGTCTTTTAACAACATGGAACATCGTGGTGCCTTCAATTTACTTATTAGGGTTTAATGTCTAAAAACTTTATAAGACTGTCCTAAACCCAAACATTACAACATATTTATCTGTAAGTCCTTTGCAAAGTGGTTTTAAACTGTATTATTACAGTGTGTCATTTAAGGTTAGAGTCTTTAGGAAACTTGGGGCAAGGGGCCAAGTAGTGGGAAGAAGACTGTCCTAGTTTCTGAGACAGAGAGAGAGAAGTGAGACAGAAATTGGAAAAAAAAACCATTATGATAAATGTATGAGTACAAGTGTTATTGAATGTAGGTTAGTCATAGCACTGTCTTCTTTCACCAGAGCTAAACAGTTCCATTTTAAAAGTTGTTTTTAGAGATTATCACTAATAACTTTGTACTGTGATGTAAAAAGCTGAAACACTCCATGGATGGAATGTCAGTGAATTTTAGTGCACAAAGAAGTTTACTATGTTGTAGATTGGATATATTTGCCATTTTTCCTATCATTCTACACTCAGTAACCCAGAATACCAAAGTGGAAACGTTTACAAAAAGGTTGCAAATTTATTAAAAATCTACAGGAAGACTGGTCAGAACTGAGGGAAGAATGAATGCAGCCAAGTATAGTGAGGTTCTTGAAGACAACCTGCTCCAAAGTGCATACAACCTCTGACTTGGGTGACAGTTCAACTTTCTACCAGACAATGACCTGAATCATACAGCCAATATATCACTGGAGTGGAAATTGTAAAGTCTTTGAATGTTCTTGAGTGTCTAAGAAAAGCCTAGACTTAAACCTCATGGAAACTAATGATGGCAGTTTATAGATGCTTCCCATCCAAACTAACAGAGCTTGAGAAGATCTGCCAGGAAGACTGGGGGAATCTGCCCAAAATCCAGGTGTGAATAGCTTGTAGAAACCTTCCAAAGAAGGCATGAAGCTTTAATTGCTTCCAAAAGGGGCTTCTAGTGAATTAAGGGTCTAAGTACTTACATGAATGAGAGATTTCAGATTTAAATTTTTAATAAATTTACAGACCTTTTTGAAAACATATTTTAATTTCCTCATTATGGGTTTTTGAGTGTAGCTTGGTGTGCAAAGTTTTTCCCATTTAAAATTAAATCTACAACACGTGTATAGATTGAAGGGTCAGAATACTTTCTGAATCTGCTGTAAATATAAAAATGTGTCCTCCCTATGGGTTACAATTAAAAATCAATTTAAGAATCTGGGGCCCCACTAAATCACACTCATGGCTATGCTCTCGAAATTGGCGTTTATGGGGGAGTAATCATTCTTCCCAAGAATATCCCCTGGCAATATCTGTCCATCTTCAAGAATTACAATTTTCCATGGAATCACAAAAATAACTTCTAGGAATCAGCAGGCCTCTCTCATGGCCAAAAATCAGTGAGGATGACTACACTGTCATGAAGTTATTGGGCTCTCTGAATTTCACAAAACATTGCCAGCTTTCCATATTAAGACCTTCACACCAGTGGCAAGAGATGGTGAGAGTAACAGTAAGATTCTGAAATGTTTTTTGTCATAGTTTCCTGAATGACTTGCCAGCAATTAAAGAACATGAGATAGATAAATAGTACTTTATTTTGACCCAAATGTGAAATTCAGGTTTTTGCAGAAGCTCAGGAAATATTGCAACAAGCAATAACCCTTTTACAATAAAATACACAACAGAATTATTAAAAAGGATCACTTCAGATTTGGCTAAAGTTAAAAGAGTAGTCACTGTGCCATTATAAAGTCATATTGCAGTAGATATGAAGAAGCCCCAGTGGTTGACACACTTGATAGAATTCGTAGAAACGTAGAATTCCTAAGTGCATATATATCATCAATTCATAAACTCATTCTAAAGAGCACATGTATTATTTAACAAAACTATAACCTAAAGTAGGGGTCTCCAACCTACTGGTTCCTTGCAACTCCTTTCCAAGTAGCTTACCAAAGGGTTAATGAATCCTACATAAATTTGAAAACTTGATTAGTCAAATTAGGGCTGGGCGATCTTTCCAAAAAATAACATCACAATCCTTTTAATACAAAATCATGATCCACAATCTGAATTGCATTCTATCTTTTCAACGTGGCATACACTTAAGAGAATATCCAGACTCAAACTCATCAAGACATAAGTAACACTTTATTTTAAATATCAAACAAAGTTAAATTCAATTGTTTTGTCATTCGCTAGCTAAGCGGAGTTAAGGAACATGCCCCAAGGCTGCAGCATGAGTGAGGAGTGCCCCATCCCACTCCCCTCTGCCCACTTCGTTTCACTTGGATTCGCGCAAATAAATAGGTAATGCAGTGATACATTGCAAAATGAGAGAAGTTGCAAAATCAACCCGGAATATTCAAGCAAATTATAGAGAAAACCCAGATCTAAATCTGGTAAGTATTTCTCTCGTGAAAAGCGGACAGACATACAGTCAGACATTGGATTTTATATATTATATATTAGTAAACCTTCAAAATAATGTGCAGTTAAGGTTCCAACAGCATTCTCAGCATTTCTGGAGCTTAGTATAGCCTGATATAAGTATATTAGTAATTGTTCATCCACTATACTGATCTCATTTTTTTAAATCCTTCTAAGATCAAATTTGTTTAATCCAGTTTAAAATCACTTGGGCATGAATATGTTCTTGTGGAATGGGTTGCAAGGCAGGAACCAACTGTGGGTGTTGTGTCAGTACATTGTAGGGAACAGTCACTCATATAGGACCAACTTAGGCTGCCTTTTAGTCTTTTTAACACAGACGTCATTGGGCTGTGGAGAGGAAACTGGAGTACCTAATGAAAAATCCACGCAGTCATTGAGCAAATGTGCAAATGTCTCTTGACAGCAATCGGCAAGCTTTAAACCTAGCACTCTGAAACTGTGAAGCAGTTACATAGAACACTTGACAACCTTGCTGATGTGTTTACAAATTAGCCGTAGTAATTTCAAGGTTTCTTTCAAATCAAAAAAAAATTTTTTTAGATATTTTACAGTATACAGGTAAAATTTTGTTACAGTGAACTCCCAGGGACCTAAAAATATTTAGTTGTAATGAGATTCTGCATTTGTCACTATAGTGCTTTCTTTAACTTGCGTCCAGGCATTTGCAATCATTTCAGTAGCTTCTTTCGTGTAAATTTTAATCTCCTCCTGCCTACAAGTTATGCTGATGAGAATTTTTCTCAGCATTTCCTTGTTATAATACACTTTCAGGGTGCGAATGACGCCCAAATCCAGTGACTGAACCACTGCCATGCAATTGGGTGGGAGGAATTCAATGAGAACATTATCTAAATGTGGAAGCATGTTGTGTGCAGCACAGTTATCAATCAGAAGCCGAATCATCCTTTTCTTCTTCTTCATATTGTAAAGTTTCTGAGCACTTTTGGGATCCCCCCCACTCCCCACCCAATGGGAACGACACGGTGAAGTGCGTCCTGAAGCGTGATTGCAGTGTCTGTGGAAGTTTGTTTGTCTGTTGCTGGGGCAGGGCAACATCAGGCTCACAGCGCTTCAGTGAAGTGCCACAGAAGCAAATCATAAAAGATCGGGGTTGCGCTATAAGTCCCTGTCTTGCACCCCAAAACACGAGGCTTAGTCTCAGTACTTCAGCAAAACCAGCTTTATTCAGCTTGAAACAGGAAAGGCACAGTTATTTATTGTAGCAGGGTCTGCCACTCTGCTATATACAGACACAGCAGTCAGGCAGGGTTGTGGCCAGGTCAGTGACCAAGTAATCCTGTTGTCTGCATTTACAATGTATCTTGTACCACCCATCGAGATCTTTTCTGTTTGCTTTGTTGGAGAGGCGCAGCATAGCTGTAAGCTTGCTGTTTGCCTCGACAACTGATAAACTGTCTTCCACAGACACTGAGATGGACAACTGATAAACTGTCTTCCACAGACACTGAGCTCGCACTTCAGGATGCTCTTTGGTGTACTGCCTAGTTGGGGGAGGTCACAAGAGAGTTTACAAACCTCACATTTTCTTGAATGAGTGCCACATTAATAGGAATGTTTCTTGAACAAGTATCGCTGAACCACATAAAAACTGCTTTTTCAACATCCTTAAATGCAGCAGTTTACATATGTTTTCAACCTGAGATTTTTGTTCTTTTTTTGCTCGGTCTTTCAAGAAAGTTGACAGTGTCGATGGCGAAATTCTGAATTCACTGGCAATTTCTTTTTTCTTTTTGCCGCAATCGAGAGCTGAAAAAAATTTAAAGTGTTTTTTTTTTCTAATATGAACTGTTATCGTTTTTTTGTGTCTGCCGTTTTTATAGGAGGGTGACAATGAGTTAAATTCCAGTGGATGTTTTTCAAATGTTGATGAGCGGTAAGCAAAAGGTATCACTAAAAACCACCGAAAACAAAAACAGCAAAAAAAAACAGTACAAGATAAGTTTGAAAAAAGAAAAAAAATGACAGTGTTTCTGTTTGGGGATCGTTGTACACAACTGAGCTGCGGCCACAGAACTAACTGCCCTGTGGATGATTCATTCAGGCATTTCAAGGTGTTTTGGGCATTTCGTTGTAATGAAAGTATCTGCTGGATGTACCTCATAGTAACCAGATTTCTATAGACTTGTGTCATATGGGGAAGTTGTTGGGACCATAAAAATACTTAGTTGTAATAAAAATTCTGTTGTAAAGATATTTGTTGTAACGGAATGTTACCTGTATGTTTAAGACACCTGTGGTGGGCTGGCTCCCTGCCCAGGGTTTGTTTCCTGCCTTGTGCCCTGTGTTGGATGGGATTGGCTCCAGCAGATCCCCGTGACCCTGTAATTAGGATATAGCGGGTTGGATAATAGATGGATGGATGTTTAAGACACTTGTTTTTTTTCTGGCCGCTGCATTGTAGCCACTCACAAATTGACTACTTGACTCTTACTTTTGCTTAAATGAGGTATTTCATCTTATGCATATAGAGACACATTTTATGCTATTTTAGTACATATATTAGTGAAAGGTTACATACTTCATTATTAGAGACTGTTTAAAACCCTACCCAGCCTTCTAATTTGCAGTAGCTTTAGGATATGCTGTACTACCTGAAATTGGGGAAAAAAATAATTTTACTCAATAGGGATTAAACTAGCTTTTGCACAAAATGTACAAATCTATGTTGGATACAGCTATTCTTTTAAACCATAATCATATGTATTAATCCTTTTCTTTCTTGTTATTTACATTCTAATGTGTTGTTACTGTATAAGTGCTAGAATGTATTATGTTTTAAGTATTATGAATGTATTGCTTAAAAAAGTACATGGTCTAATGTCTTGCTCGTGTGAGCTGTCCTTCCCAGAGTAGAAATCTTAGGAGAATGAGTCAGCAGTTAGAAGCCAATGAAAGAAGTGTGTCATCAGAGTGCCACTGCATTGGCAACTGTTCTTCACCTCACCGACGCCAGCTTACCAATTTCACAGAAATACTGTAAACATTTTTTGGTTTATTGGAGTCTAATTTCTGTGAAATGCAACAGAAGTATGCTAAAAATATTGCTTGTTATTTATGTCCTAAAAAGGTATTCTTGTTAAAGTCTATGTAAAAGTAAATGCCATCAAGCCAGTACTTATTTCAGTTTCACTTTGCAAAAGTTATTCATTTTTGCTATAGGTCTTATTCATAATTATTCAATATGTGATGCTATTACTAAATTTTTCACTGCAGTCTAATATCTTGTTTATGGTGGGTGGTATCTGTAATTTAAGTCCAGATTTAATCCACTTTTTGTAGCAAAAGACATTTCTTATGTTTCTTTACCGTAATCTTTTGTTTAAAATCTAACTTATACTCTTTCCTTCATGTCTTAATTACAAATTTAATTGAAATAATGCATGCAGTGGTTTTAGTTGGACAATAAATTATTACTGATTTGCTTTATTTAAAGAAAAAAACTCAATTGTTTCTTCTAGATTTTATTAGTTTTAGAGTCAAGATATTACCATTGATTTGTTATTGCCTGTGAATATGTGATAAACAGATCCAACAATGAACCAAAGTTGAAGTATAAACCAGATGATGCAATTATTTAACAATTACACCTCCTACAATAGGTAAAATCATATTTCACTCCTGCCAGTCATCTTTAGTTAGGATTATGTTGATATAAATATAAATGATACCGTGATTTATGGAAATCTTGTACTTAGAAAATTATCATTGATTGGTGCTGATCTCAGAGTGGGTGGTTTGTCTGGCTGTAGTAATTAGTTAAATTTCACATCATATTGATATGTTTATTATTATGACCTTTAAATATGACACTGAAAATAACTGGGCAAGCTAACTTATAGACCAGTTAGTTTTTCTGGATATTTATATCTTTGTCTTGTGTGTTTGCTTCATGTTACCAAAAATGTTTCCTTGTTTAAAATATTGTACCTTCGGTAATCCTATTCATGATTGTTTTTAAGATGCTATGATGCTAACATTTGTTATTAGTGCAATTAACTAACAGATGTAAATATAATTTCCATTGAAAACAACACATGATCCCAGTGACAGGAAAACACAGCACACATTTGTGACTTGTTTTTTCTTCTGTAGGGACAGATACCAGCAATTTGCAAAATGTTCACAAGCTGGTTGGAGTACAGAATTTCTTTTTGTGTCCCATTACCTGAATTCTATCACTATACCTGTCTTGTTTGTACAACAACATCTGTTTACTACCAATGCTGAGAAGTAGCAATTAGTTTTGTGGCTACAACTTGCTGTACAGTGAAAAATAGACAGGATGTTACAGGTTTTTTTGCAGCACGAGGTTCTCTTAAAGAATAGATCACTTTAATAAAAGACATTCGTTTTTGATCATATACAGTTTGTGTTTGTATTATTGTATCAATATCACTGTAAAAAAGTGATGGGTTCTACTGAAAAGAACCAGTATTAGTTGTCTGGCAAACCCGAAAGATGTGAATATAAAGTAAGGACAAGGACAGATGTTCTTTATGACAGAGATAGAAACTTGAATATCTCATATTAAATAAAATTGTGTTGAATCTCCAGTGCAGCATGAATATGAAAAAATTAGCCAACAAATGAGGTTTGAATGTTACAGTTAAAAATAAGTAAATATTTATATATATTCAAACTAAGCTGAATGATTCTGAGCTTTACATATACATTTCTACTTGGTTTTTTAATAGTTTAGAATTATGGTAATTGTTGTAGTTGTACCCACAGCAAGAACAAACACCAACAGCAGAGTGGTACTCTGGGAAACTATTATTTAAATACATGTCACTGTATTTTTGTAGTGCAGGACACCAGTTGAGTACTACAAACGGGATGCTGAAAACATTGTCGGAAGCACTCCACGCTGTGCGGAGGCACCATGAGTTACATAAAAAAGTAAAAATATTAATAGTAATGTAGCAGTGTGAAGGGCCAGCACATGTGATTGGTAAGGATTTTGAGGTCCTTTTTGTGGCTGCTCTTATTGCTTGATGTCCTGACAAGGATTAAGAAGAATACAGGTCATTAAATAAGCCTGTAACAGGGTGAGAATATGGACTGAAGTAAAAGAGCAAGCAAGAGGCTGACAGTCTGAAGGCAGACTTGTGTTATTATTTTGGTGGTGTCCAGTAGGCAGTGGCAGGATACTGTTTATACTGCACCATTCAGAATAAAAGCTAGTCGGCACCTGTCGACTCATGTGGAAAAACAGAATTGTTACAGTTTCAAGTCATGGTCTGCACAATCTGTTTTCAATTTTAATAAAGTAAGCCTAAATATTTTTAATTAAACCTTGTTGTTTTAGGCATTATGTGTCAAACCTACAGTCACATAAAATGGAGAGCAATTGTGGGACACTGTATATTCACTCATTCAAGTGGAGAATTTAAGGCATTGAGTAAAAGAAATCAATTCATTAATCAAAGAAAGAAACTTATCCTCTACTAAGACAAGTTTGATAAAACCTCTATGAGTCAATAATCAGGCAGGATGAAGCTTATCCATTGAATCTTTAATTACTCTACCCCAAGAGTTCCCAAAGCAGTCGATATCGACCCCCTGGGGACGACTTTAACTTTCTAGGGGGTCGATAGTTTCAATAAAAAACGTGGGGGTCGACGACAGCAAAAATAGACCCCCTTACTACTGTTATTTGTTTGTTACTTCAAAATATCTATGATTCCAATAGGTACCTAATTAAGAAGTAAAATAATTCAAAAAAACGCTTTTTTGATAAAAACACATTACATACCAAACTTGCAAATGAAAAGGTAAAATGTGTCATTAAAGCAGTGACACGTAAGAATGCATGAAAATAAATGTAGCACAAACATGTCTGTGCATTGTCTTATCGAATGTATCAAAGCAAGTGCAGACATGACTTATTTGTGATTTGAACTGTGAATATAATTATTTATTGAGGAGCAGTACTACGGAAAAGAAAATCAGAGGACACAGTTTATTTATTCGAGTTTGAACATGTTTCAAGTAAGTACATACTTTGTTTTTTTTATCACAGGGGCTGCAGAAATTGTTTGTTAATAAACGTTTTATTTCTTGAGATAATAATATGACTGAACCAAAAAAGAAATTCAGACAATACAGCTTGGCCTATTTGTACTTATTCTGAATTTACATATTTATTTCAAAAATGTAAAAAAACTCTGCTCATATTTTTTTGCTTTAATTCTCGTTAGTGCAGGTTTCGATATTAAATGTTGCACAAGATAATGCCATATTCCGTAGTCCATTTATCTTTTTCAATCATTAATTACAAGTGATAAAAATGATTTGATATGTAGTGAAATATTTAATATAGAGTACTGTACAAATGTATTAATTTGAGTAAGTAAAGTAAATGACTAGGGTGGTTGATGGTTTTAAAAATTTTTTGTAAAGGGGTAAGTGGCCGAAAAACGTTTGGGAACTCTTGCTCTACACCAAATGTTGAAGAGGGAGCATTCATCATAAAGTCTATTACAGAATGGTCAAAAAACTAAGGGCAGAGATCTGTTTTATAAACAAGTGAATTTAAATAACAATACTGATTAATGCATTGATTTACACCCAAATGACTTATTGAAATAAAAATCTATTCTATTATACTCTTGTTCTTCTATCCTTTAGATTTGGCTATTATCCTTGAAATCTCTGTGTATGTGACAACTGTTCAGTCTTGTTGTTTACAGGACAT
Source organism: Polypterus senegalus (assembly GCF_016835505.1). Lineage (NCBI taxonomy): Eukaryota > Metazoa > Chordata > Cladistia > Polypteriformes > Polypteridae > Polypterus > Polypterus senegalus. The sequence goes on from NC_053154.1 coordinate 161,532,210, forward strand.
CCGCTGATCTCTTAATCTTCTCCTGGTACATTTTATGTATTACATCAACTAACCTACATTCTTGTCTGTTATTCACTGAACCATTTCAGCAGTTCTCTTCATACCATTTATAAAGCAAATGTTTATATATTTCAGTGTGTACCACAAACTAAAATACTTACTTATTGTTACCTCTAAATTATTCTCTCACAGTTATAGTAAAAGACAAGACAGAATTGTATAGTTATTTGTGATTAGCTTTAATAAAAGATCTTACCATTAAACAACAGCCTGGGATGTCATGTTTAAAAGTCAATGTGACAGAATCAGATGCAAATAGATACCTTTATTGCATTTAGAAAAAATGCTCCTAGTACACTTGTAGATCAAAGTGGGATATTAAAAAAAACAACAAAAACTGTAATGTGATCTGGATGTAAGTTGTACTAATAAAGGTAATACGCTAACCATTCAAATGGCTGATTGAGAATACAGTTCCTGCTGTCACTTTTTTACTGCCCTAGGTAAAAGTGAAAATGTGCCAAAACCACAAAGTCCTTAAGGAAGTTGCTATACTGCATTTCCCCTTTGGAGAACCATACAAGTTGTACCTTGCTGTACCTTGGATGTCATAATAAAGAGAGTGGGATGTTGGAAATTCCCTGTGGAGCCATCATTCCCAAAGTTGACAAAATATTGGCCACCTCTGAAAACTTTGGCACCTTAGTTCACCACCTAGTTCGCTTATATGGTAAAGCAGGTCCTGTATGGAAATGAAGTACAAAAACAAATTTGTAAAATACTGTTGCTTTGCATAGATCAACACAATGCCAAGTTTAGTGCAGGTAAAATAAACAACAACTGTTTTACAATCAAAAGTCTGCTTTTGCCTTTGAATAAGATCTTTTTAAAATAAGTTTGAATCATATTCTAATAGATAGCATTGTTCAGTCTAACAGCACTAGAACAAACTTTAGTCTAAATTTCCATCCATCCATCCATTTTCTAACCTGCTGAATCCGAATACAGGGTCACGGGGGTCTGCTGGAGCCAATCCCAGCCAACACAGGGCACAAGGCAGGAACCAATCCTGGGCAGGGTGCCAACCCACCGCAGTAGTCTAAATTTAAATATCATTATTAAACACACTTGTAAAGGTAATTGAGTCTCACTCCAGTGAATTTTATTGTAGGACTAGCCAAATACCCGCGCTTCGCAGCGGAGAAGTAGTGTGTTAAAGAAGTTATGAAAAAGAAAAGGAAACATTTTAAAAATAACATAAGATGATTGTTAATGTAATTGTTTTGTCACTGATATGAGTGTTGCTGTCATATATATAGACACAGACACAGACACACACAAACACACACACACATATACAGTGGTGTGAAAAACTATTTGCCCCCTTCCTGATTTCTTATTCTTTTGCATGTTTGTCACACAAAATGTTTCTGATCATCAAACACATTTAACCATTAGTCAAATATAACACAAGTAAACACAAAATGCAGTTTTTAAATGATGGTTTTTATTATTTAGGGAGAAAAAAAATCCAAACCTACATGGCCCTGTGTGAAAAAGTAATTGTAATCTTTACACCTTTTTTCCTTTTATCCCAAACCAAAGCCTTTCTCTCTTAACACGGCAGAGGACACAAAAATAATTTTCTTTAATTGCCGGTAAGGCACATTACCAGAGGCACAAATTTGAACATTCACATAGAAAATGTAATTTCTATACCACAGCCGTCGTGTAGCGCTTTTCAAAAGGGATCTACTACCGAGATGATCCATATACATTTTAGCTGCTGTTAGTTACTTACCTGTTTTGTTACACAGTCTTTAAAATGTAGTTTACCCGCAACCACTCCAGTAGTGCTCAATGTACCTGTACTTCTTAAAACGTTAATGTTTTACTGTTTAATAACTTATAGACTATATTTCATTATTTTTCCCTTGCACTCAGTGACCAAAGCTATACACACACATATAGACACATACAAACATACACACAAGTATATGTATGTGTATATATATGTATGTATGTGTATATATATATATATACAGTATATATATACACACACACCCCTATCTAGATTATATACATATATATACACACACACACACACACAGACACACACACACACATACATACATACATAAACACATATATATAATTTGTGTGTGTAGATATGTATATAGATATGTAGATATGAAGATATGTATGTGTATATATATATATATGTATATTATATATATGTGTGTATGTGTGTGTGTATATATATATGACAGCAGCAATCCAAGCTGTGAGAAAACAGTAAAAAGGAGGCGTGTCAGACGTCGTGGTACATTTTCTGATGCAGCTACCGAAAACAACTTTGTGACGCTGCCACCAAATACACAAAACAATTACTTTGACAATCATGTTACATTATTTTTAAAATGTTTCCTTTTCTTTTTCATAACTTCTTTAACACATGACATCGCTGCGAAGCGCGGGTATTTTGCTATATATATATATACACTCACCTAAAGGATTATTAGGAACACCTGTTCAATTTCTCATTAATGCAATTATCTAATCAACCAATCACATGGCAGTTTTATCAATGCATTTAGGGGTGTGGTCCTGGTCAAGACAATCTCCTGAACTCCAAACTGAATGTCAGAATGGGAAAGAAAGGTGATTTAAGCAATTTTGAGCGTGGCATGGTTGTTGGTGCCAGACGGGCCGGTCTGAGTATTTCACAATCTGCTTAGTTACTGGGATTTTTTACGCACAACCATTTCTAGGGTTTACAAAGAATGGTGTGAAAAGGGAAAAACATCCAGTATGCGGCAGTCCTGTGGGCGTAAATGCCTTGTTGATGCTAGAGGTCAGAGGAGAATGGGCCAACTGATTCAAGCTGATAGAAGAGCAACTTTGACTGAAATAACCACTCGTTACATCCGAGGTATGCAGCAAAGCATTTGTGAAGCCACAACACGCACAACCTTGAGGCGGAGGGGCTACAACAGCAGAAGACCCCACCGGGTACCACTCATCTCCACTACAAATAGGAAAAAGAGCACAAGCTCACCAAAATTGAACAGTTAAAGACTGGAAAAATGTTGCCTGGTCTGATGAGCCTCGATTTCTGTTGAGACATTCAAATGGTAGAGTCAGAATTTGGCGTAAACAGAATGAGAACATGGATCCATCATGCCTTGTTACCACTGTGCAGGCTGGTGGTGGTGGTGTAATGGTGTGGGGATGTTTTCTTGGCATACTTTAGGCCCCTTAGTGCCAATTGGGCATCGTTTAAATGCCACCAGCTACCTGAGTATTGTTTCTGACCATGTCCATCCCTTCATGACCACCATGTACCCATCCACTGATGGCTACTTCCAGCAGGATAATGCACCATGTCACAAAGCTCGAATCATTTCAAATTGGTTTCTTGAACATGACAATGAGTTCACTGTACTAAAATGGCCCCCACAGTCACCAGATCTCAACCCAATAGAGCATCTTTGGGATGTGGTGGAACAGGAGCTTGTGCCCTGTATGTGCATCCCACAAATCTCCATCAACTGCAAGATGCTATCCTATCAATATGGGCCAACATTTCTAAAGAATGCTTTCAGCACCCTGTTGAATCAATGCCACGCAGAATTAAGGCAGTTCTGAAGGCGAAAGGGGGTCAAACACCATATTAGTATGGTGTTCCTAATAATCCTTTAGGTGAGTGTATATCACAGCGACACTCATAACAGTGACAAAACAATTACATTGACAATCATGTTACGTTATTTTCAAAATGTTTCCTTTTCTTTCTCTTTCCTTCTTTAACACACTACTTCTCCGCTGCCAAGCTGGTATTTATATATATATATATATATATATATATATATATATATATATATATATATATATATATATAGATAGATAGATAGATAGATAGATAGAGGTATATATATATATATATATAGATAGATAGAGATATATATATATAGATAGATAGAGGTATATATATATATATATATAGATAGATAGAGGTATATATATAGATAGATAGATGTCATATCAATGACAAAACAATTACATTAACAATCATGTTACGTTATTTTTAAAATTTTTCCTTTTCTTTTTCGTACCTTCTTTAAAACACTACTTCTCCACTTCTTGGCCTTGGTATTCTGCTAGTATATATATATATATGACAGCAACACTCATGACAATGACAATGTCAATCATGTTATGTTATTATTAAAATGTTTCCTTTTCTTTTTCATTACTTCTTTAACACACTACTTCTCCGCTGCGAAGCGTGGGTATTTTGCTATATATATATATATCTATACTAATAAAAGGCAAAGCCCTCACTCACTCACTCACTCACTCACTCATCACTAATTCTCCAACTTCCCGTGTGGGTGGAAGGCTGAAATTTGGCAGGTTCATTCCTTACAGCTTCCTTACAAAAGTTGGGCAGGTTTTATATCGAAATTCTACGCGTAATGGTCATAACTGGAAGCTGTTTTCTCCATTTACTGTAATGGAGATGAGCTTGAACGCCGTGGGCGAGTTTAGTGTGACATCATCACGCCTCCCACGTAATCACGCAGTACATAGAAAACCAGGAAGACCTCCAAAAAGCGCTGAAGAAAACATGCATTATATAATTGAGAAGGCAGCGAAACAATAAGAAGCGAGCGAGTGACATATACAACCATGTTCATGAGTTCTGCTACTTCGGAAACAAAGCACGATGTAAACCTACACTTTAAATTAAGTTCATAGACAGGCTGCGCTGGCGTTTGTAATTTAGTGCCTGCCCATATAAGGCCGTCCGTCAGCGGCAATCCAATAGCAAACTCCCACTAAATATTCACGGGTGAAGGACTGTGTTTATGGAGAGGAAGATGAGATGGTCAGGGTGGTGTTTGACACAAACTCAGCGAAACTGCGAGAGAAAGTTTTAAGTGCCAGGACTAAGGTAACATTAAATACAGCCATGGACATAGCACGAGATGGCACCAGCACAGCTGGGAACCTTCGATGCATGTACACCGAGCAGCTCCGTGAACTGGCGCGTGCACAGATAAAAGCAACAGTTCCAAAGAGGCTGAACAAAACCAAATTACACAATTGAAAAGGCAGCAAAAATATGAAGCGTCTGATAAGCATATTCATAAATCCAGCTACTGCGGAAACAAAGCACACGTGGAAAAAGTCAATGTCCGCTAAAGGAAGACAGTGTAAAAAAACCGTGCATGCAGTGTGTCAGGTCTCAGATAAAGAAGAAGACGAGCTGTTTATTGATGCAGTAAGAAGCGAATCGATGAAAGAAACCTGTCATCTTTACAGCGATTGACAAACACGGAATGTAACTTGAACACAACACATCCTACAAATACGAACCTGATTGAAAGAAATAATGATAATCAAATCCTTGATGACAGCAACACTCAGTAACACTCACAAAACAAATACTGTATATTGACAGTCATGTTACGTTATTTTTAAAATGTTCCCTTTTCTTTTCTAGCTTTTTAACACACTACTTCTCGCTGCGATACGGGGTATATATATATATATATATATATATCCCGATCTACATACTCGAATAATGGATACTTTATTAGCCATCAATGATTGTTTTGGTAAAGCCATACTCAGTGTATTCATTAGATGAGCGGTAAAAAGTAAGAGCGAGGGAGGATGCAGGGCTGTAGTCTTGGCGTCAACTCTATCTGAATTGCGATCACATTTCAAAAAATATATCTTTTCAAGTTCTATTTAGTCCATATTTGTCAAACTCAAGGGCCACGGGCCACATCCGACCCGGTGTAATTATATCCGCCCGAGATCATTTTATATACTGTATTATTGTTATTAATGGCCCAGGTATATGAAGCGCTGGTAACACAATAAACTACAGATCCCATAATGCAGCGCTTCAGCTGCCTTGCCGAACACTTACGCGTTAATCAAGTCTACTTATGATGCTGCAAGTTATTGCGAAGCTAGCTCACACGATGCTGAGAGAAAAGTTGATTCTGAAAATAGAGCCTTTAAAACCGATGGGAGGCTGAGTATATGTTTACTGAACCCGTGTGTCTCATTTGTGGAGCTAATGTGGCTGTAATTACAGAATTTAATCTAAGACGGCACTATGAGACAAAACATCAGGGTAACCTGAATGCAATGCAGAAGATACAGAAAGCAGAAGAATTAAATAAGAATCTGACACTTCAGCGGACGTTTTACCCGTGCACAATCACAAAGTGATTTCAAGTGAAGCTGCTTTTATGGGAGACACAAATGCACCAGTGCAACTTGCCCCACTTTCCCTGTTGCCAAGTAATGTTAAACCAAGTCGTCACTACGGTGTTCCCAAATACACACTTTGCTGATAAACTGAGCGCACTGAGTTTGCACGGCGCTTTGGTGACTTTGAAGAACAAAAAAAGTCCGTCTACATGCGGCTCGAACCTTGTGCATGTTTGGTAGCACATATCTGTGTGAGAAGCTCTTCTCAGTGATAAAGACTAACAAAACAGCACACAGGAGTCGCCTCACTGATGAGCACCTGCAATCCATCCTGAGAATCTCCACAACACAGAACCTCACACCAAACATAAACGAACCTGTTGCCAAAAAAGATGCCAGGCGTCCAGCTCTAAAATGACATATGAGCAAAGACAACTGAATGATTTGATTTGTTATTGCTGAAAGGAACACATTTTATTTATATTTCCAGGTTTTGTTATGCAGCATGTTCATATTTGAATTTGTATAATTTTGACAGGATATATTTTTATGGAGAGCAAAATCTTTTGGGATATTTAAAATCTAAGTTTATTTTTATATAAAATTACATAAGAGTAAAGAAATTTGAATGTTTGTTCTTTTAATGTTTACTTTATTTCTAACTTGTATAATTTAGACAGGATATATTTTTATGGAGAGCAAAATATTATAAGTTGTTTAAGGTTTGAGTTGATTTATTCAGGAATAATATTCCTGTCTGTTTTTACCATTCCTACCAAAGATATTTCTGTCGACTAAATAAAAATTCCTTCTATTTAAAATTTAAATAGAACTTGAACAAATCGATAGTTCATAATATCCACGCAGACTTGCACGTAAGAGCGGGAGTTATCCGTTTTAACAAGCAGCGTATTGCACTGATCTGAAATAGCTGTGTGTGTATATATGTAGATATGTATGTATATGTATATATATGTTTATATATGTGTGTGTGTATGTATATATATATATATATATTTGTGTGTATATATGTGTGTGTATGTATGTATGTGTGTATGTATATGTATGTGTATATATGTAGATATATATGTATGTATATATGTGTATATGTATAGATATGTATATATATATGTTTATGTGTGTGTGTGTAAATATATATATATATATATATATATGACAACAACACTCATCACTCACAACAGTGACAAAACAATTACATTGACAATCATGTTACGTTATTTTCAAAATGTTTCCTTTTCTTTTCATTGCTTCTTTAACACACTACTTCTCAGCTGCAAAGTGCGGTATTTTGCTAGTATATATATATATATATATATATATATATATATATATATATATATATATATATATATATTGAATGACCTCCAAAGAGCTGAGACTTTTGATCACGTGAACGTGTTTGCAAAAAGTGGCGTCTCCTGCCCTACAAAACTCGAGCAGCCGGTGCACGCACATAGCTGTGCTGGCCTTTGAGACGCTGACTGCGCTTCTGCCTTAAGTCAAAGTGAGCACTTTTAATTTTTTTCATCCTCCCCCTGAGCTATAGCCCAGACAAGTGCAAACACGGGATCCCTTTTCTACACCGCGGGAAAATAATATTAAGGTGCTTCGCACTTTCTTTTGCACGTATACGATTATGAGGTCGTCAACTCGGATTATGAAGACACGCACAGGAGTGGAGGACCGACAGTGCCATCACAGCTGATTAATGGCTGGGACGTCTCACCAGTCTACACAAGACCCACTGCGACTGTCCCCAAAAGGCGCTCATATCGTCCAGCTTAAGACGTCTCTCTACACTATATAAAAGAAAAAGGCAACTTTCCTTTCTTTACACCTTTTTTCCTTTTATCCCAAACCAATGCCTTTCTCTCTTAACACTGCAGAGGACACAAAACTAATTTTCTTTAATTGCTGGTAATGCCGGTAAGGCACATTACCAGAGGCAGAAATTTGGACGTTCACATGGAAAATGTAATTTCTATACCACAGCCATTGTGTAGCGCCTTTCAAAAGGGATCTACTATCGACAGATGATCCATATATGTTTTAGCTGCTGTTAGTACTACTTACCTGTTGTGTTACAGTCTTTAAAATGTAGTTTACCCGAAACCACTCCAGTAGTGCTCAATGTAGCTTTACTTCTTAAAACATTAATGTTTTACTTTTTAATAACTTATAGACTACATTTTATTATTTTTCCCTTGCGCTTAGTGACCTAAGCTATACACAGACATATAGACACATACATATATATAGACATATCACCTCATAATCACCTGTGTGTATGTTTGTATGTATGTTAATATATATATATATATACACACACACACACACACACATATATATAATTTGTGTGTGTGTGTGTATATATGATGTACATAGGTATGTATATATATATATGTGTATATGTAGATATGTATATAGATATGAAGATATGTATGTGTATATATATGTATATATGTATGTATATATATATATATATATATATATATATATATATATATATATATATATATATGTAGACACAAACTAATTATGACAGCAGCAATCCAAGCTGTGAGAAAACAGTAAAAAGGAGGCGTGTCAGACGTCGTGGTACATTTTCTGATGCAGCTACCGAAAACAACTTTGTGACGCTGCCACCAAATACACAAAACAATTACTTTGACAATCATGTTACATTATTTTTAAAATGTTTCCTTTTTTTTTCATAACTTCTTTAACACATGACATCGCTATGAAGCTGGTATTTTGCTATATATATATATATATATCACAGCGACACTCATAACAGTGACAAAACAATTACATTGACAATCATGTTACGTTATTTTCAAAATGTTTCCTTTTGTTTCTCTTTCCTTCTTTAACACACTACTTCTCCATGCCAAGCTGGTATTTTGCTATATATATATATATATATATATATATATATATATATAGATAGATAGATAGATAGAGGTATATATATATATAGATAGATAGAGATATATATATAGATAGATAGAGGTATATATATATATATATATAGATAGATAGATAGAGGTATATATATAGATAGATAGATGTCATATCAATGACAAAACAATTACATTAACAATCATGTTACGTTATTTTTAAAATTTTTCCTTTTCTTTTTCGTACCTTCTTTAAAACACTACTTCTCCTCTGCGAAGCGCGGGTATTCTGCTAGTATATATATATATATGACAGCAACACTCATGACAATGACAATGTCAATCATGTTATGTTATTATTAAAATGTTTCCTTTTCTTTTCATTACTTTAACACACTACTTCTCCGCTGCGAAGCGTGGGTATTTTGCTATATATATATATCTATACTAATAAAAGGCAAAGCCCTCACTCACTCACTCACTCACTCACTCATCACTAATTCTCCAACTTCCCGTGTGGGTGAGAAAACAGTAAAAAGGAGGCGTGTCAGACGTCGTGGTACATTTTCTGATGCAGCTAGACGAAAACAACTTTGTAACGCTGCCGCCAAATACAGAAAACAATTACTTTGACAATCATGTTACGTTATTTTTAAAACGTTTACTTTTCTTTTTCATAACTTCTTTAACACACGACTTCGCTGTGAAGCGCGGGTATTTTGCTATATATATATATATATATATATATATGTATTATATATATATATACTGTATATATATATATATAACAGCAACACTCATAACAGTGGTATATAGAGGTATAGAGGTATATATATAGATAGATAGATGTCATAACAGTGACAAAACAATTACGTTGACAATCATGTTACGTTATTTTCAAAATGTTTCCTTTTCTTTTTCTTTACTTCTTTAACACACTACTTCTCTGCTGCGAAGCGCGGGTATTTTGCTAGTTAGTATAGATATATGTGAGCTATAGAGATATTATGGAGTTTATTTTTGAGTCACTGATGGAATATAGTATTAATTTTACTTTTTTAGTTTTGAAATATAATTTGTTTAATGTTATTAGAAGCCTCTAGGCATGTCCCATTAAAAATAAGCAAAAAGAAAACCAATAACAATTACAGCCAACATGGCGTCACTTATGAACAGACTGAAATTCTATAAGGGATCATATGTTTTTGATACGTCTGTCTTTAGTCCTGGAGATCGGTAAAAAAAGTTGCTGGTTGAGCAAATTCACCTTCATATACCTCACTAACAACATATAGAACTAGAATCTCTTATGATATTATTGTAAAATTCTGAAGAATTGTCTCTATTATCCCACAATAAATCAGTTTTTTCTTCACAAGCCTTATGTTCTGACTGCCCATATTCAGCTTGCAGTATCGCTACTAACAGTGTTTTAGTTTTTATCCTTGATCTTGTTAATTTTATATCCATTTATGAAAATAATTTTTTATTAATAGTGTTTTGTCATTGTTTCAGTTTTTCTTTATAAAAATAACCTTTGATCACATAGTAAATCACAGGTGGTAATTGACCTGACATATTTGTAGTTTAAAGTCTAATGCCTATTAATGTCTAATATAATTTTTTTAATGCAAGTTCAAAACCCCCCGTGACATGTTTTCATGTAGAACAGAGAGAAGAAAGAGAGTATAATTTTTTCTCACCCTTCATTACAAAGTAAATGGAGTAAGTAATATCATTAAAAAAATGTCATTTTTGGTTGGAGTATTCCTTTAAATACTGCCATTATGTGTCTACTAAATTAACATGCCATTTCAGTGCAGGAAAATGGTTAATTGGTAAAATCCCTTTCATGTAGTTTTGAAAGGTACAGCCTACAACAAGCAAATTTTAGACATACTTGCAAGTTATTTCTAATCTCCTATGTAGTACCATAAATTCTGTTCTGCTTTGTGTAATGAAAAAATACCATTTTTAATGTTTCATTTTACTCTGCTTGAGCAAATGCAGATTATTGCCATTAAGGGAGAGCTTGCATAAATGCATTTTATGGAGATAATATCTATTTTTTACATTAATGTATACATTAATTATATTAACAAATCATTGGACAGAAAATTATAATTACTGTGTTATCACAGTGTTGTAATATCAGTGCCAATAATTTGGAAAAGCTTCTTAAAAATACATGGAAAAAACAAGAACTTAGATTAACTGAGAAACAAATTATGCTATGCAGCTGACCTTGGTTTCCACCCTTTTAAAACTTGGCATTAGTTTCCATTCTAAATTGGAAAAAATTGTCCTTGATTTATTTTAGAATGTATGTGATTGCTGTTTTGATACAGCTGTTAGAATAATTCCTACACTCTAACTTGCAGGGCTTTCTAATTGTTATAGTTTAATGAGGGAAAAAAACTAGACATGAATATCCTGTTTGGTTATAGTCTGACACCATTTATCCTCACCATATGTTGTCCAGACATCCCAGAAGCAATAAATTAAATTTAAGATTTTGAAAAGCCATTTGTCTTCATAAAATATTCCCCTGAACTTGACATTTTGATCTTTTTCTAATTTCAGTTGGTCATTTTGGCTTGAAAAAGGACAGAGGTTGTGTTTCCTGGTGTAGGGGAGGAGAGGAGTACCTGCAGAGGCCTGGGGAGCTTCTTTGAATCGAACAGATGGATGAAACGTCCTGGTGTGCTTCTCTCTTTAAGTAAAGTATGTATGAGTTACATTTAATGAATAGTATTGCATTCATCAAAGTGGTAGAGTGATTATTATACATTCAATTTAGCAATAATTAAGATACTAATCTTAAAGTTCTATTAACCCAAATTTAATAGCAACAAACCAAACAAAATAAGAAAACCTAAGCAAAAATTCCCGAAACCAAACAAACAAATTTACGAAAACAACCCAGAAAAACAAAACTGTGAAAATGGGAAGCAACACTGAATTGTAATTGACCAACCTTGGGACAAAAACCCAAATAGAACAGAAAACTAAAAGAAAAGTTAAAAATTTCAAAACAAACCAGAAGGTATAGGAGAAAAATCAAAGTACTGAACTCAAAGGGTAAGAACTAAATCTGTAAATAAGTACTGTATACACAATTCAAATCTGAGGGCAGAAAACACTGAAATCAAAATCTGGAAAGGAGCTTGACACTTCAAGGGGACACATGGCAATGCTTCAGCAATGAAATAATGCTAGAGTCTACTCTTTTCTTTACCCTTAGGTGATATCACTAATTTAGCAGCAGCAGCATCTGAGAATAACTAAGGGATTAAATTCCCTTTGGCTATAGTCTTAATTGCAAAGGAGGAAAATGATTAACTAAAAGGGCATAATTATAAAATTAAAAGGGAAGAAGACAGAAAAGAAAGACAGCAGTACTTATGCTTTTTTGCTTCAGTTTCATATACTAACTGGGTATTTTATTGAGTGCCGCTGCCATTCTTAATTATTTGTGTGTTTGTACATCCCCCACCTGTGTTTCAGTACATCAGATATTCAGCAAAAGTTTCCAGCAGATGGCTGTGACTGCCAGCAAAGTAGTACATTTCATTTAAAATTGGCAGTAGTTTTCAGCTATTAAACATTTTACAATGGCTGTCTTATTATCATCAATTTCCGTTTACTTCATGTTTGACTTTTATTAAATGAAGAGGTACTTAACATCAGTCAGGCATGGGCAAGCATTTTCAATAGTAACTGATTTACATGAGTAATGGTACAGTATATACAGTATTTCCGTCTTCAATACCTCTTATGTGAATATTGTATTACAAATGAATTAACCCCTGCTTTGATGATCAAATATTTATTTATTTTTCCTTAGGGTTTATGCATGGCCTTAGTGCTTTGTGTCAGAAAACAGCTGAGCTTTCAGGTCTGTTCTCCCTTCCTAGCAACCCTCTACAGAAAAGACAGGCAGAGAACACATCACCTAAAATTCCTAGTGACAGTTTTCAATTGCTACTCCATGACACTAGAAACTAAAATTAGTCACAGGAAAAAGGACTAGTCCAAAAATGACCTTGGGTCAGGGGAAGCTAAGGACCAGAAAAGCTTTTTAGAGTGAATGATTAAGTGTCAGACTGTTCATCTCTTCCAGATTGACATGTGTTTCTGGGAATTGCCACACCCGTGTACAGTACTAGCAGGGGATGAACTCGGAAGTGGCATTTTTTTTTTGTAAATTCAGACATCTTCTTTAAAAATAATGAGAACCTTAAGAAAGATAGATTGAGTCAGATCGCAGAAGGGAAAAGCAAGGTTTCTGGTGTGACACAAGAACCTGGTAGTTGCTTTGTCCTGACAAATGAGCTGTGATGATATATATCTGCCAGTATATTTTTACCTATTGTAAAGGACGAGCAGAGACAGTATGAAGTGTTGGGGTTTTCCGGCCCCGTATATTCTACAGAAAAAATAACACAAGTCAAAATCATAAACTTTAGAAGTTCATAACGTGACGCCGAGTCCTGGCGTCGCGCCATTTTATTGGGGAGGAGCCGGAAGTGGAAGAATGCTGGGAAGGTCCGTGAGGGAGGATGGGAAGGATGACGTCAGGGGCAAGATGGCGGAGGAAGGGCGGAAGTGCCGCACTGCGGTCAAACCCGGCTACGGAGGAGGGAGGTCTTTTTTCCTACAAGGAAGCAGAGGGAGAAAGTTAATCCCCCGCCATTCCCTGCCGGCGAATGTTTTCCCAGATGCTTCAATCCGTCCGCTGCCTCCTACTGCTCGCGTCGCGTGACACGATCCCCCCCTTAGCCCAGGACCGTCAGGTCGGGCGGACCTAACCGAGAGGTCGTGAATACGGGAGAGGGCATCAGCATTGGCCTGAAGGGTGCCCCGCCGATAAGTGACAGTGAACTTATACGGCTGTAGGTCCAGAAACCACCTAGTGACCCGCAAATTCGACTCTTTGTGTATTGACATCCACTGAAGTGCAGCGTGATCTTTCACCAGAGTGAATTCGCGACCCAGCAGGTAATAACGGAGGTGGGTCACTGCCCACTTAATGGCCAAGGCCTCCCTCTCCACCGCCGCATACCGAGTCTCCCGGTCCATCAGTTTCCGGCTAAGGTACATCACAGGGTGTTCAACACCATCAACGCTTTGGCTCAGCACGGCACCCAGGCCTGTGTCCGAAGCATCGGTCTGGAGGATAAACGGGAGCCCAAAATCGGGCATCCGCAATACAGGTGCCGACGTTAGGGCCTTTTTTAAGTCACTGAACGTGTGTTCTGCCTTGTCGGTCCACACTACGTATAGGGGAGCGCCCTTTTTTGTCAGGTTAGTCAAGGGTGCCGCTCTTTCGGAGAAACGGGAACAAACCGGCGGTAGTACCCGCAAGCCCCAAGAAAGTCTGCACCTGCCTCTTGGTATTCGGACGGGCCATTCTAAGATGTCTTTAACTTTGGAGCCCTGTGGCCGCACCTGTCCTTGTCCCACGAGGTAGCCTAAATACTTGGCCTCCTTTAAGCCAAAGAAACATTTTCGGGGGTTTATGCGGAGGCTGGCTTTAGCCAGTGTTCTGAGGACAGCTGCAACCCGCAATAGATGCTCCTCCCAGGTGCCGGAATAGATGACGACGTCATCCAGGTAGGCGGCAGTATAGGACTGGTGGGGCTTCAGCACTCTGTCCACCAGACGTTGGAAGGTGGCCGGCGCCCCGTGCAGCCCAAATGGGAGGACCTTGTATTGCCAGTGCCCGCTAGGGGTGCTAAAGGCTGTTTTTTCTTTTGCGGATGCCGTTAAGGGAATTTGCCAATACCCTTTGTCATGTCAAGGGTGGTCAAATACCGAGCCGCGCCCAGCCGCTCCAGAAGGTCGCCAATGCGGGGCATCGGGTAGGCATCGAACTTGAGTCCTGATTCAGGCGTCTAAAGTCGTTACAGAACCTCCAGGAGCCGTCCGGCTTGGAGACGAGGACAACAGGGCTGGACCAGGGACTATGGCTCTCCTCAATTATGTCCATGTCCAACATACGTTGCACCTCCAGTTCAACCTCTGCGCGCTTTGCCTCCGGGAGCCTATAGGGCCTCTCCCGGACGATTACCCCGGGGTCCGTGACTATATCGTGGGCAATCAGCGAGGTCCGGCCGGGTGATTCGCTTACCACTTCGGGGATGGCTCGGAGTGTCTGGATTAACTCCTGCCGCTGCTTGGGTGTCAGCTCTTCGCCGAGGTTGAGGGCAGTCGTGCTTGAGAAAAGGGAGAGTGACCTATGGGAGCCGGGCAGCTCCTCCCTATCCTTCCAAGGTTTCAACAGGTTAACATGATAGATCCTCTCACTCGGTCGACGCATTGGGTTGTTTCACCAAATAGTCGACGCAGTCCTTTCTCTCCTTAACCTCGTAAGGCCCTTGCCAGTGAGCGAGCAGCTTAGAGTGGGAGGTAGGGATGAGAACCATAACCCGGTCCCCTGGGCGGAACTCCCTGAGGACAGAGTTGCGGTTGTAACACCGGGCCTGCGCTGCTTGCGCACGAGTCACGTGTTCTTTTAGGAGGGGCCTGATTTTTGTGAGTCGATCGTGCAGTTGCGCTACGTACTCTAAAATATTGGAGGAGGGAAGGGCCTCAGCCTCCCAGCCCTCTTTTAGGATGTCGAGGGGTTGTCGCCCATATAACAATTCAAACGGGGAGAAGCCCGTAGAGGCCTAAGGTACCTCCCGATAGGCAAAAAGCACGAGCGGGAGGAGCTGGTCCCAGTTCCTGCCGTCCGCTGACCACCTTGCGTAGCATCTGTTTAAGCGTCTGATTAAAACGTTCCACCAGCCCGTCCGTTTGCGGGTGATAGACAGACGCTTTCAGGTGCTTTATCTGCAGTAATTTGGCTACCTCCCTGAACGTATCCGAAGTAAAGGGCGTACCCTGGTCCGTGAGGACTTATTTGGGTATGCCTACTCGGGAAAACACGTTAACCAATTCCCGTGCGATGCTTTTAGAATTAGCGGAGCACAGAGGAACCGCCTCTGGGTACCGGGTAGCATAATCCACCATGACTAGTATATACTTGTGGCCACGGTTTGAGGGCTCCAAGGGTCCTACCAAGTCGACCCCTATTCTTTCAAAGGGGACATCGATGAGGGGTATAGGGACAAGAGGAGCACGGTCCTTTCTAGGAATCTGGCGGATCTGGCACTCCGGACAGGACTGACAGAAACGCCGAACCTCCTCATTGATCCCCGGCCAGTAAAACCGGAGCTTAATCCTCTCCAGTGTTTTTCGCCCCGAGGTGGCGCTAGGAGGTGAGCGTCGCCAACTCGCATACCTCCCGCCGGAAGGTACGCTGAATTAGCAGCAACTTCCGCACCTCGCCTCATGGGTTGCCACCGGTACAACAGATCGTTCTCAAGGACAAAGAAGGGCTCACGCGGTGTGGAACCGTCCGCTTGTGTGCTGTTAGGCAGAACGACAGCATTCCGGGCGAAGCGCAGGAGTCATCATTCCACTGCTCCCTCTTAAAGGAGGCAGGCGTGGACCTGAACTGATGGTCCAGGCCGCCGAGGGTCTTGTGGCCTGGGCCCGGAAGAGTTCCTGGCTAGTCCCTTCCCGGCGGAATCTTCCGGTCGGGTCCGTAGCCGCGAAAGGTCCCCGAGGCACCAGCGCCATTAGGGCCTGCCCTTGTGCACGGCGTGGAGACCGCGGGAGGGGTGCCACTGCCCCTCATAACAAGATCCAATAAGGCCCCGGGAGCGGTAGATGTCTTACCGCTGATTCTTTTAGACCAGTCTTGTCCCAAAATCACTGGGAAGGGGGGTTCCGGCAGCACAGCGACCGTCATTTGAGTTGGTTCCCCCCTCCAGGTGAGATAACAGCGAGCGGAACGATATGACCTAGTCCCCCCATGCACACAATTGACCAACAAGCGTTGGTTTATCCACTGTCGCGGTAAGACAAAACGGCGAGCTACAATGGTAATGTTGCTGCCGGAGTCAAACAAAGCCACCACGGCATGCCCATTTAACAATACCACTCCCGTGTTCGGACTCGCCAAGGGATGCAGCGGGGTACAGTACCTCTCCGACGACGTCCAGGTGCAGTCCATGGGTTCTGGAGCGATGTTGTGGGGGCAGGTTGGCAGCAGGTGGCCGGTCTCGCCACACTTGTAACAGCGCGGTGGGCCCGGCTTTTCTCTGGTTCTCGGCGGTGCTTCTGCAGCACGTCGAGAGGGCTCGGGGGTGGCCGCCCGTCCCTGTCGGTTCCCCGAGCAGGCCTTTCTGACCCGCCGAGTCGGAGGACCGCCAGCTGACGCTCCAGGACGTCCAGGAGGCCTGGCATATCCTTATAGGCGTGTCCCCGACCTGCTGGGCGAGGAACTGGGCAGCGAGTTGACCAGGCCTTCACAGGCCACCTGCTCCACCACTCTCCGCGCTTGGGGTCCTTCTGGCCGTAGCCAGCCCCATCTTACCCCAGAACTCGAACGCCTGGGCGCTGGCAGGCTTTTCGGGGTCAAAGACCCAGTTCCGCCATTCAGCCGCCTGCTGGCCCGGGGTGATGCCGTAGCGCGCCAGTATTTCTGGTTTGAGGAGGTCGTAATTGGCGGCCTCCTCCTCAGGAAGGTCATAATAGGTCCCTTCAGATAGGGCGCCAATATGGACGCCCACTCGCCCGCTGCCACTCGTTCCGGGTGGCCGTCCGTTCGAAGACGCCTAGGTAGGCCTCGATGTCTTCTGAAGCGCTCATCGGGACCAAAGGAGGAGGCGTCTGCTTGGGCGGGTCTGGCCTTACCCGCTGGGCCTCTGCCAACCTGGCCTTCGTGGCTTCCAGCTCCATCGTGGTGGCGGCTTGCGCCTGCTGCAGCGCCTGGAGCCGGGCGTCCATGCTTTGCAGCACGGTGTTCAGGTCCTGTCCCTCCGTCATATTTCCGGGATTTCTCTATCCTGCCGGCTACGCCAGATGTAAAGGACGAGCAGAGACAGTATGAAGTGTTGGGGTTTTCTGGCCCCGTATATTCTACAGAAAAAATAACACAAGTCAAAATCATAAGCTTTAGAAGTTCATAACGCGACGCCGAGTCCTGGCGTCGCGGCCATTTTATTGGGGAGGAGCCGGAAGTGGAGGAATGCTGGGAAGGTCCGTGAGGGAGGATGGGAAGGATGACGTCAGGGCAAGATGGCGGAGGAAGGGCGGAAGTGCCGCACTGCGGTCAAACCCGCTACGGAGGAGGGAGGTCTTTTTTCCTACTAGGAAGCAGAGGGAGAAAGTTAATACCCCGCCATTCCCTGCCGGCGAATGTTTTCCCAGATGCTTTCGAATCCGTCCGCGGCCTCCTACTCGCGCGTGCGTGACACTATTATTCATTTATAGTCTTGCAATGCAAATGAATGTACAATTGTGTCATTAATTTAGGAGTGAAGGATAAGAGAGTGGTTTCTCATTTTCAGTCACTGTGTTGGATTACAAATAAACCTTGGAACTTGTTTTCACAGTTTTATTATTTGAGGTGTAATTTAATATAACTAAAATGATATTACTAATAATGTGTATATATATATGTATATATATACATACTGTATATATATACATATATATATATATATATATATATATATATATATATATATATATACATACATACAGTCATGGCCGAAATTATCGGCACCCCTGGAATTTTCCCAGAAAATGCACCATTTCTCCTAGAACATTGTTGCAATTACAAATGTTTTGGTATACACATATTTATTTCCTTTATGTGCATTGGAACAACACAAAAAAACAGAGAATAAAGCCAAATCTGAAATCATTTCACACAAAACTCAAAAACCAGGCTGGACAAAATTATTGGCACCCTCAACTTAATATTTGGTTGCACGCCCTTTGGAAAAAATAACTGAAATCAAGCACTTCCTATAACCATCAACAAGCTTGTTAACCTCTCAACTGGAATTTCCGACCACTCTTCATTTGCAAACTGCTCAAGGTCTCTCAGATTTGAAGGGCACCTTCTCCCAACAGCAATTTTGAGATCTCTTCATAAGTGTTCAATCAGATTTAGATCCGGATTCATTGCTGGCCACTTCAGAACTCTCCAGCGCTTTGTCTTCAACCATTTCTGGGTGCTTTTAGAGTTATGTTTGGGGTCATTGTCCTGCTGGAACACCCATGACCTCTGACGCAGACCCAGCTTTCTGACACTGGGCCCTACATTGCACCCCAATATCTTTTGGTAGTCTTCAGATTTCATGATACCTTGCACACAGTCAAGGCATCCAGTACCAGAGGCAGCAAAACATCCCCAAAACATCTTAGAACCTCCACCATGTTTGACTGTAGGTAGTGTTGTTTTTTTCATTGGCCTCATTTCATTTTCTGTAAACAGTACAATGATGAGCTTTACCAAAAAGCTCTACCTTGGTCTCATCTGTCCACAAAGACGTTCTGTAGGAAGGATTTTGGCTTCCTCAAGTACATTTTGGCAAACTCCAGTCTGGCTTTTTTATGTTTCTGTATCAGCAGTGGGGTCCTCCTGGCTCTCCTACCATAGCGTTTCATTTCGTTCAGATGTCAATGGATAGTTCGAGCTGACACTGTTGCACCCTGAGTCTGCAGAACAGCTTGAATATGTTTTGAAGTTGATTGGTGCTGTTTATCCACCATTCAGACTATCCTTCACTGCGGTCTTATCAATCTTTCTCTTTAGCTACAGTGCCATGTGCTGTGAACTTCTTGATTATGTTGCGCACAGTGGACAAAGGAACATGAAGATGTCTAGAGATTGACTTGTAGCCTTGAGATTGTTGATATTTTTCCACAGTATTTGTTCTCAAGTCCTCAGACAATTCTCTGCTCTTCTTTATGTTCTCCATGCTTAGTGTGGCACATTCAGACACACAACAGGAAGACTGAGTCAACTTTTCTCCATTTTAACTGGCTTCAGGTATGATTGCTATATTGCCAGCACCTGTTTCTTGCCACAGGTGAGTTCAAACGAGCATCATATGCTTGAAATAAAACGATTTACCCACAATATTGAAAAGGTGCCAATAATTTTGTCCGGCCCGTTTTTGGAATTCTGTGTAATGTCAGATTTGGCTATTTTTCTCTGTTTTTTTGTGTTGTTCCAATGCACATAAAGGAAATAAAAGTGTGTATACCAAAACATTTGTAATTGCAACAATTTTCTGGGAGAAATGGTATATTTACTGGGAAAATTCCAGTGGCCATGACTGTATATGTATGTATATACAGTGTGTATATATATATATATATATATATATATACACTCACCTAAAGGATTATTAGGAACACCTGTTCAATTTCTCATTAATGCAATTATCTAATCAACTAATCACGTAGCAGTTGCTTCAATGCATTTAGGGGTGTGGTCCTGGTCAAGACAATCTCCTGAACTCCAAACTGAATTTTAGAATGGGAAAGAAAGGCGATTTAAGCAATTTTGAGCGTGGCATGGTTGTTGGTGCCAGACGGGCCAGTCTGAGTATTTCACAATCTGCTCAGTTACTGGGATTTTCACGCACAACCATTTCTAGGGTTTACAAAGAATGGTGTGAAAAGGGAAAAACATCCAGTATGCGGCAGTCCTGTGGGCGAAAATGCCTTGTTGATGCTAGAGTTCAGAGGAGAATGGGCCGACTGATTCAAGCTGATAGAAGAGCAGCTTTGACTGAAATAACCACTCGTTACAACCGAGGTATGCAGCAAAGCATTTGTGAAGCCACAACACGCACAACCTTGAGGTGGATGGGCTACAACAGCAGAAGACCCCACCGGGTACCACTCATCTCCACTACAAATAGGAAAAAGAGGCTACAATTTGCACGAGCTCACCAAAATTGGACAGTTGAAGACTGGAAAAATGTTGCCTGGTCTGATGAATCTCGATTTTGGTTGAGACGTTCAAATGGTAGAGTCAGAATTTGGTGTAAACACAATTAGAACATGGATCCATCATGCCTTGTTACCACTGTGCAGGCTGGTGGGGGATGTTTTCTTGGCACACTTTAGGCCCCTTAGTGCCAATTGGGCATCGTTTAAATGCCACGGGCTACCTGAGCATTGTTTCTGACCATGTCCATCCCTTCATGACCACCATGTACCCATCCTCTGATGGCTACTTCCAGCAGGATAATGCACCATGTCACAAAGCTCGAATCATTTCAAATTGGTTTCTTGAACATGACACTGAGTTCACTGTACAAAAATAGCCCCCACAGTCACCAGATCTCTACCCAATAGAGCATCTTTGGGATGTGGTGGAACGGGAGCTTCGTGCCCTGGATGTGTATCCCACAAATCTCCATCAACTGCAAGATGCTATCCTATCAATATGGGCCAACATTTCTAAAGAATGCTTTCAGCACCTTGTTGAATCAATGCCACGTAGAATTAAGGCAGTTCTGAAGGCGAAAGGGGGTCAAACACCATATTAGTATGGTGTTCCTAATAATCCTTTAGTTGAGTGTATATATATATATATATATATATATATATATATATATATATATATATATACTGTATATCCATCCATCCATCCATCCTCTTCTGCTTATCCGGGGTCAGGTCGCGGGGCATCAGCTTAAGCAGAGAAGCCCAGACTTCCCTCTCCCCGCCACTTCTTCCAGCTCTTCGGAGAATCCCAAGGTGTTCCCAGGCCAGCCGGGAGACATAGTCTCTCAGCGTGTCCTGGGTCTTCCCCAGGGCCTCTTGGACGTGCCGAACACCTCACCAGGGAGGCGCCCAGGAGGCATCCTGATCAGATGCCGAGCCACCTCATCTGACTCCTCTCGATGCGGAGGAGCAGCGGCTCTACTCTGAGCCCTCCCGGATGACTGAGCTTCTCACCCTATCTTTAAGGGAAAGCCCAGACACCCTGCGGAGGAAACTCATTTCAGCCGCTTGTATTCGCGATCTCGTTCTTTCGGTCACTACCCATAGCTCATGACCATAGGTGAGGGTAGAAATGTAGATCCACTTGTAAATTGAGAGCTTTGCCTTACGGCTCAGCTCCTTTTTCACCACGACAGACCGATGCAGAGCCCGCATCACTGCGGATGCCACACTGATCTGCCTGTCGAATTCACGCTCCATTCTTCCCTCACTCGTGAACAAGACCCAGAGATACTTGAACTCCTCCGCTTGGGGCAGAATCTCTCCCCCAACCCTGAGAGGGCACTCCACCCTTTTCCGGCTGAGGACCATGGTCTCGGATTTGGAGGTGCTGATTCTCATCCCAGCCGCTTCACACTCAGCTGCGAACCTATCCAGAGAGAGCTGAAGATCACGGCCTGATGAAGCAAACAGGACAACATCATCTGCAAAAGCAGTGACCCAATCCTGAGTCCACCAAACCGGACCCCTTCAACACCCTGGCTGCGTCTAGAAATTCTGTCCATAAAAGTTATGAACAGAATCGGTGACAAAGGGCAGCCCTGGCGGAGTCCAACTCTCACTGGAAACGGACTCGACTTACTGCCGGCAATGTGGACCAAGCTCTGACACCGTTGTACAGGGACCGAACAGCTCTTATCAGGGGGTCCGGTACCCCATACTCCCGGAGCACCCCCCACAGGATTCCCCGAGGGACACGGTCAAATGCCTTTTCCAAGTCCACAAAACACATGTAGACTGGTTGGGCAAACTCCCATGCACCCTCTAGGATTCTGCTAAGGGTGTAGAGCTGGTCCACTGTTCCGACCAGGGCTAAAACCACACTGTTCCTCCTGAATCTGAGGTTCACTATCCGACGGACCCTCCTCTCCAGAACCCCCAATAGACTTTTCCAGGGAGGCTGAGGAGTGTGATCCCTCTATAGTTGGAACACACCCTCCGGTCCCCCTTTTTAAAGAGGGGGACCACCACCCCGGTCTGCCAATCCAGAGGC
The DNA here is from genome assembly GCF_016835505.1 of Polypterus senegalus. Lineage (NCBI taxonomy): Eukaryota > Metazoa > Chordata > Cladistia > Polypteriformes > Polypteridae > Polypterus > Polypterus senegalus. Next base: position 161,555,226 of record NC_053154.1, read on the forward strand.
ACTGTCCCCGATGTCCATGCGATGTTGCAGAGACGTGTCAACCAAGACAGTCCTACAACATCCAGAGCCTTAAGGAACTCGGTATCTCATCCACCCGGGGCCCTGCCACCAAGGAGTTTTTTGACCACCTCGGTGACTTCAGTCCCAGAGATGGGAGAGCCCACCTCAGAGTCCCCAGGCTCTGCTTCCTCATTGGAAGGCATGTTAGTGGGATTGAGGAGGTCTTCGAAGTACTCCCCCCACCGACCCACAACGTCCTGAGTCAGGTCAGCAGCGCACCATCCCCACCATATACGGTGTTGACACTGCACTGCTTCCCCCTCCTGAGATGCCGGACGGTGGACCAGAATCTCCTCGAAGCCATCCGAAAGTCGTTCTCCATGGCCTCCCCAAACTCCTCCCATGCCCGAGTTTTTGCCTCAGCAACCACCAAAGCCGCATTCCGCTTGGCCTGCCAATACCTATCAGCTGCCTCCAGAGACCCACAGGACAAAAAGGTCCTATAGGACTCCTTCTTCAGCTTGACGGCATCCCTCACTGCCGGTGTCCAAGAGCGGGTTCGGGGATTGCCGCCACGACAGGCACCGACCACCTTGCGGCCACAGCTCCGGTCAGCCGCCTCAACAATAGAGGCACGGAACATGGCCCATTCGGACTCAATGTCCCCACCTCCCTCGGGGCGTGGTTGAAGTTCTGCGAAGGTGGGAGTTGAAGCTACTTCTGACAGGGGACTCTGCCAGCCATTCCCAGCAGACCCTCACAACACGTTTGGGCCTACCAGGCCTGACCGGCATCTTCCCCACCATCGCAGCCAACTCACCACCAGGTGGTGATCAGTTGACAGCTCCGCCCCTCTCTTCACCCGAGTGTCCAAGACATGTGGCTGCAAGTCCGATGACACGAACACAAAGTCGATCATCGAACTGAGGCATAGGGTGTCCTGGTGCCAAGTGCACATATGAACACCCTTATGCTTGAACATGGTGTTCGTTATGGACAATCCGTGACGAGCACAGAAGTCCAATAACAAAACACCGCTCAGGTTCAGATCGGGGGGAACGTTCATCCCAATCACGCCCACGTGAGCATTGAAGTCTCCCAGCAGAACGAGGGAGGGAAGGTACGCCCTCCAGCACCCCCTCCAGGGACTGCAAAAAAGGTGGATACTCCAAACTGCCGTTCAGCGCATATGTACAAACAACAGTCAGGACCCTTCCCCACACGAAGGCGGAAGGAGGCCACCCTCTCGTCCACTGGGGTAAACCCCAATGCACAGGCTCCAAGTCGGGGGGCAATAAGTATGCCCACACCTGCTCGGCGCCTCTCACTGGGGGCAACTCCAGAGTGGTAGAGAGTCCAGCCCCTCTCAAGGAGATTGGTTCCAGAGTCCAAGCTGTGCGTCGAGGTGAGTCCGACTATATCTAGCGGAACCTTTCAACCTCGCGCACTAGCTCAGGCTCCTTCCCCTTCAGAGAGGTGACATTCCACATCCCAAGAGCCAGTTTCTATAGCTGAGGATCAGACCGCCAAGGTCCCCGCCTTCGGCCACCACCCAATTCACACTGCACCCAACTTCCTTGGCCCCTCCCATAGGTGGTGAGCCCATGGGGAGCGTTAGGGTATATATATATATATATATATATATATATATATATATATATATATATATATATATATATATATATATATATATATATAATTGTGACGGATGGCTGTGGCCCATGCCTGGCCAGGACGCCCCTTCACCACATCTGCCAGGGGGACAAGGGTGGGAAGCCCAGTATCTCCTCCTGGACGCTAGGTGGCAGCCTCACTGGGTTTCAGCGGTGCCTCGGACTCCCCCAGGGCTTCATGGGGGTTGGAATTCTCTGCAGCGCTGTGGGGTTCTGCAGGCGCCACCAGGCTGGCCCCTTTTGGGCACTGGTTTTGCCTTACCTGGAAGTGTAGCCGGATGTCGCCAATCAAGCACCTGGAGCATTTCCGGGTACCCAATAAAAGGGAGCCAGTGACCACCACTGGAGCACAGGAGCCAATATCAGAAGGAAGAGGACGAGGTTGCCAGGGAGGAGTGGTGGAGGAAGAGAAAGTGCTTGGTGATTGTTGTACTGCGCTTGGGACTGTGTTGTGGCTGGAGGGATTATGGGGAAGATGTTCCCTCCAGCTGAAGAAAAATAAATAGTTTATTTTATTTTACCCAAACCTCCATGTCAATCTGTGTCGGGTCAGGCGCTACATAGCTGTTCTTGCAATATATATATATATATATATATATATATATACATATATATATATATATATATATAAATAAATACATATATATATAAATAAATATATATATTTATTTATATACTGTATATGTATTTATTTTATATATATATGTACACACACAGTACATCCCCAAAATTTGCGCGGGTTACGTTCTTAGAGCACCCACGAATTGTGAAAAACCATGACTTTTGGATGTGGTTAAAAAATGCCTTTTAAATGCCTATTTTTATAGTTGAAACCCTAAATACAGTATGCCCCAAAAGCACTTTAATTTTGTTGCAAACTCAGCTTAATACATTAATACATTACTTAAGAAATTACCTTAATACATTACCTAAAAATAGAATGTAAAGGTAAACCCATCTACTGTACAGTACTGTATTGCTGTGTCTCCCGTGGTGCTAGAATGTAAAATACCAATGTTACCGCTATACATACTGTAATTCATGCAAGTGCGTTTTCTTTGGTATGCCCTGCCGTTTTCTTTTTTATAAGTAGAGTAAATACATAGTAATTTAATTTAATTAAAATATAGTAAAATGTACTGGTACTCAACTAGGGAATCCTGGACATTTTTCATTCCCGCATTCCCGGGAATGAGACTGCTGTAATTCCCAGAAAAATAGGAATGGCCAAGCTCGCATATATAGCGTGTAAAAGTGTAAAAATCGATCAAGAAATAACAGTTATAGTTGAAAATAATTAAGATGGCGCCATTGCTGCAGCTTGCACTTCATCAGACAACAGCTTTGAACAGCAACTTAAATATTGCAAAGCGTCAGTCTGTTGCATCCCCATTATCTGTGCCAAGAAACTTGCCATCACAGAATGATGACAAGAAACTGGATACATCAGTAAAAGCTGAAATGGCGGTGTTTCAAAGCAACAGCAAGCACGGGCGTTGCTTAGAACAAGTGTGTCAGTAACTGATGATTGTGCCGCCTACTTCAGTGGAGGAAAAACGTGCTTTCTTAGTGGCTAGCGTACTTCTGCACGAAGGTGCGCTCTTGCCTGGATGACCACACACTGGACACGTTAATAATAATAATAATAATAAAGTACATTTATATAGCGCAGTGGTTCTCAACCTGTGGGGCAGGCCCCCCTAGGGAGGCGCAAAGTAATAAAAAGGGGGGCGCGAAGATGTGAAAAAAAGAAAACAAGAATCAAAAATATGAAAAATACATCTATTGAAACCAAAACAAATTAACTTAATCTACATTCTGATACTAGAAAAATAAATATAGAGTTAGATAAATGTCGATAAAAGTTAAATAGGTACAATAAAATATGCATCTATGATATATCATTAATTAAAAAAGAACAAATTGGTATTAGTGGGCTCCTTTCAAAAAATGTTAGGGGGGCGCGATTAGAACTGTTATGAAAACTCGGGTCGCAAATACTTAAAGGTTGAGAAACGCTGATATAGCACTTTTCTCAGTACTCAAAGCGCTATGCGCACTGGGAGCAACCGGGAAGCGAACCCGCAATCTTCCACAGTCTCCTCACTGCAAGAAAGCAGCACTACCAGTGCGCCACCTGTGAGGACATTGTTCTTTCTACGCTCTTATTACCACAACTAAAGATACATGTACTTATTTGACAGCATGAACTGCTTGTAGATAAGGTTAGTCTTTTATTTGTGTCAACATATTGCAGTAGTTTTATTAAAAATAAGTGTCGGTCGTTCTAAAACCGTTCACATGTGAGATGCCTGTGCACTGTGTCATCCCCGGGATTCCCGGGAATGAAATGCGGGATTCCCTAGTACTCGCCAATGATGAATGATATTGATAATGATGATGAAGTAGCTGTGCAGTACAATGCAGAGGATTTAAAACTCCTCGGGTGGCACCTCTTCTTCAGGCGCTTCAGGAGGAGTCGTATCTTTGGATGGGTCTTCCTCTGGTGGGGTTTTGTGCTGGCTTTTTTTTATAGATTTCAGGAACATTGTGATGGGAAGTTGCTACATTGTCTCCTGTAACGAACTGCTGGTACAATTTCCGTGCTTTCTCACGGATGATGTTACCATCCAAGGGGATGTTTTTCTTCCTGCAGTCAGTGATCCACAATGCCAAGGCAGATTCCATCCTGACGATATTTTTATTCCTTACGGTCATTACCTTTTTGGCACTATCACAGAAACTTACAGATACGATACTCCAGATCTCTGCTTCGTTCTCCTTTATGTAGCATGCGGTGCTTTCATTAGTGCCATAGTGGTGCGCTACTGCAGCATAACCATTTAGTTCCCAGAGCAAATCCAGTAGTTCAACCTTCTCCTGGAGTGTTTGAAACTTCTTCTGGCGCTTAGGCTCAGTGCCAGAAGCCTTAGAAGGTGCAGGGCGATTCGGCGACATCTTGTGCGTTTAAGAGTAACAAAATTAATACAATAACAAAATGGAAAACACGAGGACACTCAGCTGGTGTTGCGTCACAGGGCAGCAATCAATCAGCAGCAAGGAGAAATGAATAACGCTCTTGGATTGGCTACTATCATCATCTTAAACCGCGTTTCCCTCAGCGTTTGCTTCCTGTCCTTTCTACAGCACAGTATTGCCACGTAAAAAGCCATAAAAAATTGCGGAGGATATTTGCACTTTGAGCTAACAATTAACAGTTAGGTTCTAAGGAAAAATCCGTGAACGACTGAGTTTACGAACCCTGAACCGCGACTTTGTGTGGGTCTACTGTGTGTATATATATATATATATATATATATATATATATATATTGTGGGGTACAGGGTCTGAGCTAACATTAAATAAAGCCGTGGACATCGCAAGATGTTACAAGCACAGCTGAGAACCTTCAATGCATGTACTCCGAGCGGCTCACGTGAACTGACTGTGAACACAGTACGCAGACAACAAGCAAGAGCTCCAAAGAGCGCTGAACAAAAAACGCATTACACAATTGAGAAGGCAGCAAAACAATATGAAGCGAGTGACGATACAAGCATATTCATAAGTGCAGCTACTGCGGAAACAAAGCACACGGTGGAAAAGTCAATGTCCAGCTAAAGGAAGACAGTGCAAAAAATGTAGTAAATTGAACCACTTCTCTAAAGTTTGCAGGACTGGGAAAGGTAAACCCGTGCATGCAGTGTGTGATGTCTCAGATAAAGAGGAAGACGAGCTGTTTATTGATGCAGTAAGAAAAGAACAACCTTCAGAATCTGAACAAGCCTTTGTAGACATATCAATAGGAAAGCAAGGTGTAAAGCTTAAGTTTAAATTAAGTTCATAGACACACTGCCGCTAAATATTCGCAGGCAAATCCACAACTTAATACTGGGAATACCTGTTAAACATCTTAGATTCACGAGTACTGTGAATCTATTTTGGGTAGTGAACACTTCGATGAATGAAAACTGTTATCTTTACAACGGTTGACAAACATGAAATGTAACTTGCACACAACACATCCTCCAAATACGAACCTGATTGAAAGAAATAATGATAATCAAATCCTTGATGACAGCAACACTCATAACAGTCACAAAACAATTACATTGACAATCATGTTACGTTATTTTTAAAATGTTTCCTTTTCTTTTTCATAACTTCTTTAACACACTATTTCTCCGCTGCGAAGCGTAAGTATTTTGCTAGTATATATATATATATATATATATATATATATATATATACTGTTAGTACTGTTAGTATTCAGTAGTAATGAAAATTATCTTATGCACACATTTCTGATAGCATTTTTGTGCATCGTGTTTCTATGGTGCAGCTACTCAACTGCTTCAAAAGATCTCTTGAAAAGCTGAAGATTTTCTATTATCTTTCTCAGCTTCTGTCATTGTGTACCATCAACTACACTGTGTGCACAATTATTAGGCAAGTTGTATTTTTGAGGATTAATTTTAATATGGAACAAACACAGTGCTATCAGTCAATCCAAAATGTTAATAAACCTGAATGTTTCACAACGGAAATGTGAGTGTGAACATCATCAGGGGAATACATATGTGCACAATTATTAGGCAACTATTAGTGTGCAGATTTATTATGCAACTAAAGGAAAAATGAAAATTTTCCCATCTCACTGGTTTATTTTCATCTGTTATAGTGAGAATAATAAACAAACACCACAAAATTTACAAATAAACATCTCTGACATTTCAAAAAAAATAAATCAATCAATCAATGACCAATATAGCCACCCTTCTTTCCAATAACAGTCATAAGCCTTTCCATTCATGGAGTCTGTCAGTTTCTTGATCTGTTGACGATCAGCTTTTTGTGGAGCAGTGACTACAGCCTCCCAGACACTCTTCAGAGAGGTGTATTGTTTTTCTCCCCCGTAAATCTAGTGTTTAAGAAGTGCCCACAAGTTTTTCGATAGGGTTTAGGTCAGATGAGGAAGGGGGACCATGTCATTATTCCTTCATCTTTAAGGCCTTTACTGGCTGGCCACGCAGTGGAGAACTTCGATGCAAGTGATGGAGCATTGGCCTGCATAAAAATCATGGTCTTTTTCCTGTATCACTGTTTGAAGAAAGTGTCTTCGAAAAACTGGCAGTTGGTTTGGGAGTTGATTTTGAGTTCATCTTCAATGCAAAAAGGTCCAACTAGCTCATCTTTAAAAATACCAGCTCATACCAGTACCCCACCTCCACGCTTGGAGTGGAGCTCTGTGCCCATTACTGATCCACAGGTCCATCCATCTGGTCCATCAAGAGTCACTCTCATCTCATCGGTCCATAAAACCTTTGAAAAAAATCTGTCTTCAGATATTTCTTGGCCCAGTTTTGACGTTTCAACTTATGTTTCTTGTTCAGTGGTGGTTGGGTTTCAGCCCTCCTTACCTTGGCCATGTCTTTGAGCACTGAACACCTTGTACTTCTGGGCACACCAGGTAGGTTGCAGCTCTGGAATATGAAAGTACTGGAGGATAATGGGTTCCTGGTAGCTTCATGTTTGATTCTTCTCAAATCTTTGGCAGCTAATTTTCATCTTTTGTTCTCAACACGTTTCTTGCGACCCTGTTGACTATTTGCAACAAAATGTTTGATGGTTCTGTGATCACACACCAATATCTTAGCAATTCCAAAAGTGCTGCATCCCTCTGAAAGACTTTTTACAATTTTTGACTTTTCAGAGTCAGTTAAATCTCTTTTTTGGCCCATTTTGCCTGAGGAAAACTAGCTGCCTAATAATTCTGCACACCTTGATATAGGGTGTTGATCTCCTTAGGCCACACCCTCCCTCATTACACAAATACACATCACCTGACGTGCTTAAATCCAATAAGCATTCAAGTTAATACAGCTTGGAGTTGGAATATACGCATAAAAATGATGATATGGTCAAAATACTCACTTGCCTAATAATTGTGCACACAGTGTATACCAAAACCCAGAAATGCAGTTTTTTTAAACATCTTTCATGTTTTGTTTTATCGATTTTATAGATATACATTATGGAACACTTGTGAACAGACTTATTCTTAAACAAAAAGAAGTCTAATGTTTGAAAAACATTTTTTGTGGATCATCTTAAAATCCATTCATGTCTGTTATACCATTTGTTGTTGATAACAGGTAATTTAACATGGGTAACCCACCACCTTCAGACAGCGTGGGCCCTTGAGAAAAGCCCTTAACCTGCAATTGCTCTGTCCTGGGTATGATGTTAACCTGCATCCAAACCTGCAAGCAGGTCCTCCAACTTTCAGGGAAAACTTGGGGGTTAGTGGCAGGATTAGCATTCCATCTACTGTAACCGCCTCACACTGTTCCATTCAGACTAGAGTGGTGCTGAGGTGTCACTCACTGCACAGCTGCACGCTGGTCCTAATTTGGGACCCTGAGGTGGTTCGCCAAGAGGTGGGTGTGATAATGCTCTGTATCAGTGCATGCTCCCAACCTCTCTCTCTCTCCCTCTCTCTTCTTAAAAATGAGATTTCAGACAATCCAGTATCCTTGATTTAAATGTCACATTAGACAACTTTTCCAGTGATTTTCAGTCATAGCCTTTATTTCCATAATCTTTGCTAGTCAAAATCAGTTGCCAGAGTGTGACAGTGAAACCGATCACCAAATGCGATATACCCAACAACTCACTAAAACTAGTTGGTATCTTGCTATGATAAGTCAAACACGATTTTATCTTTAGTCTTAGGGGCAGGCTATGTGTTTGGGAGAGCTGACAACCAATGAGTGCTCATTCAACACTACAACGCACAGAAGGCAGCAATGAGAAATGAGGAACGTGGCTGTTTTGAACCTTGCAAACAGTAGAGAGACTTGTCTTTTTGACATTTTGTGTTTTACATAATAAAAACGGTTGAGGCTGAAGCTGATCTCGGATACCTATTAACCTATTACCTATTAAATGTAATGTGACATCATCCTTTGTTGGTTCTTTCTTTCTCTTTTTTTAATATGTTTAAATCTGTTGGGGTGATCCCTACCAGTTCTGATTCTGTTAAGCGCCTTTTCTAATCCTGCCTGGCATTACAATCAGGAACTATGTTGAGAATGCTCTGTAGAAACTGCGTATAAACCTTACAAGAAAGCAACAGAAAACAGAAAGTTTTGTTTTGTTTTTTTTTTTATATTTTGTGCATTTCCATAACACATGCCCATTCAGAGAGTGAATTAATCATAAGTGGAAAAATTTTCAGTTTATTTTGGTAATGTTATTCCAATGCCATTTTGTTTTATCACAGTGATCGCCATTTTGACTTTTGGTTTCATGAGCGCTGTCATCTCTTTTAAAGTTTCTAGGGCTATTGCTGATCACTTGACAGGACATAGCATCTTAATGATGTCATTTCCATTTCCCTTATAAAAGAAGGTGGAACCCAGGATTCTGTGTCCAAGCTTTGGTTGTTACAAGCAACTTATTAACTTTTGTTTTCAGTACATATTTCTCTCAGGGACCATGTTGTCATGGTATCTCATTTTTGCAGATTCACTCAAGATCAGATCGTAACTGATAGAATATGCTACCCAACATATATATGCATATTTCTAAGTATATGGAGTAGAGACACTTGTGAGGTTCTTTTTGACCACTCAGGTGTGCTGTTGAATAGCTTCTGGTGATGCCACCTCTGCATGGTATCAAATCTTGTCCATTCTTCATGTTTTAGCTCCTACCTGGTAGAGCAAGCTGTATGAATCCCTAAATGTATTTAAGAAGCATTTGGTGACTCTCCAGTTTGGTGAATTCCTGCCCAATTGATAATAGCTGTTTTGTTTTATAACCTAGGAATTGTAACCAGCATGTATTTTGTTCTGACCTGTTCACTTGTGGTGATCAATTTTGTGCCCTTGTCCTGTAAGGCTTGTTTCCCAAGCAGTACCCCACACTGATGTGTACTTGATTATGTTGACCTCTTTTGTAAGCTGTTTTGGTTAAAAGCATCTGCTAAGCAAATAAATGTGAATGCCATTGTGCCTTAGTGGAAGATGATTGAGTGGTGCAGAATCCCACAGCTGCTTGTCATAAATTACTTGCAAGATTTTTTTTGTTAGGCCTAGGTGTTCCACACTTTATTGCTGCTAATTAATGAAGACATTTTGATATGGCTCCAAGTTTGCTTTCATTTAGATTGGCTCCAGCAGACCTCCGTGACCCTGTAGTTAGGATATAGCGGGTTGGATAATGGATGGATGTCTAGGTGGCGCAGTGGGTAGCGCTGCTGTCTCACAGGAGTCCCGGGTTCGCTTCCCAGGTCCTCCCTGCATGGAGTTTGCATGTTCTCCCCGTGTCTGCGTGGGTTTCCTCCAGGTACTCCGGTTTCCTCCCACAGTCCAAAGACATGCAGGTTAGGTGCATTGGCGATTCTCAATGGTGCTTGGTGTGTGGGTTTGTGTATGTGTGTGTGTGCCCTGCCCAGGGTTTGTTTCCTGCCTTGCGCCCCGTGTTGGCTGGGATTGGATCCAGCAGACCCCTGTGACCCTGTAGTTAGGATATAGCGGGTTGGATAATGGATGGATGGATGTCTTGCTCTGCAGGTTATGACTCCTACCTCTTAGACTTGTATCAAATTAAATGAACAACATTTGTTTCAATAAACAGATTATTACTAATTACAGCAAAAGGATAATAGAAATAATAGTTGCTAATATTGTATATCAGTAGAAAACCAGGACAGAAGACAGATAAGATAAACTATCATTAAACAGATTCAGTATGCTGAGAGGTTTTCTGAAGTTTCTTTATTTTAGTGCTTTCTGTATTGAAATGTACCTTGCCATCACAGCTGGCTCACTCTTTGTTGCAGTAGTGTGGAGTCTTAGATGAGAGAGGGTGAAAATATTATGCTGCCACTCAAGTCTTTCTTGTTTCCAATTTAGGAAAGAACTACAAGTTTTTCTGGCACAGTTATTCTTGAATTCATTACACAATAGCAAACACAAGAAAGCAATACCTTAGTTGGCTATTTATTTTACTTTTACTTATCTTGGCACAGACAAACAAATCTTAAAAATACTAAACATGAAGAGATGCCCAGTACTGTAAACTGGCATTGTGCTTGATCTGGGTTCAAGTGAGGAAGTTTGTTTACAGTGGATTTGTCCTTGTTTGTCTCTTCCATTGGGCTTTAGTACATGGTATGGTTTTCCTGATCATTTTACATAGTAGGCCACACCTGTGCAGGATTATAGGAAAAAGTATGACTTTAATAGTTACTCCGAATATGTGATGTTTTCCTAAGAGTTTAATTGCTGAGATTCCCCTTTTGAATTAAGGCTACATCTCCAAGATTGGACTTGGTCACAGACATGAAGATAGAGCACAGAGGAGCTGATTGTATATGTTGTGGACCTTGTGGTCTCTCTGGGAAACTCAAAAAGATTTCAGAGGGTGCACAGCCCCATGGAGCGTGTGAAATTCCCATGATTTCCAGTGATTGTCTGGCTTTGTCAGTGACACACAGGAACAGACTGTGATTTATAAATGAGAATTGGTGATGAATGGAGAAAAAGTTTGCAGCTCAGAAAGACGGCAGGGGTCAGGATGAGGTAGCAACCCATTCTGAATCTTCCATGAGGAAGGTAGCCTAGAAAGCTGTGGATAGACCCTCAAGAACAGGGGTACCCATTGCGTCGATCGCAATCGTCCGGTAGATTGCAAAGGTAGTGCAGGTAGATCGCGTTGCATTCAAAAAAATTTTTTTAAACGTTAGTCTATCATATATCCTCCCTATGGCATTTGCCATTTGATTGACATACAGGGCGGCCAGTCTGAGATCTCTTCTCATCTAACACACTGGTCATCCCACATGCACGATCAAACGCGCGAGCTACTGCAAAACTCCAGGTTGTGATCAGTTAGCTTTCCAATTTATATCGACTAAAGAAGGGATTTAAAAAAAATTGTTTGGGGAGGGTATGGGCTGGATGTGGAATTGGAAGAGGATTTTTTTCTCACAATGTCACAATTGAAGTGCCTTTGTCTGATCTGTCAATCTATTATTGCTATTCCAAAGAAGGAAAATGTGGAAAGGCACTTTCAAAGTGTTCATCAAAACAACGAATCTGACGTCCTTCCAAAAAGCGATCTGAGAAAGAGAAAGGAGAGGGAACTAGAATCACAGTTAATCAGACAGCCGTCATTTTTCACTCGGCTGAATTTAAAAGCTCCTTGACTGCATTATTTGGCTGTACTTACTTATGCGAGTCAGCCTTCTCCCACATGACGATTATTAAATCCAAATACTGTAGTGACCATAAATGTATTGAATTGTTATTGTGCCATAAAGGTTATTCAGTTATGCAAGGTACGACAACATACATTTTATGTATAAAGTATACTCAGTATTTATGTGTTTATATATATATATATATATATATATATATATATATATATATATATATATATATATATATATATATATATATATATATATATATATATATATATACAGTATATAATTTTAATGTAGGTAGATCATTTGAACCTGGTCATTTTAAAAGCAGCTTGCAAGCTAAAAAAGTGTGGGCACCCCTGCTCAAGAAAATACCCCCAGAGGATCTTGAGAGAGGGGTAGGATGAGATGCCCAGTAGGATGGATTCATTGGTGACAACAATAACATATATGCAGGAACGAGCATGGTTTTATGATCCATCAGGCAAAAATGAGATACAGAGTAAGAGAGCATGAAGTTCAGCACACAGGATCAATTTCTGGTGAGACACAGGAGGAGCACATTCAGGAAGCATTTCATAGAGCCTAGAACCTCCACTCACCTCAATCCTGTATACTTGGTACAGCATTCCAGAAAGGAAGATTAAGTGGACCTCAGCCCAAAGACAGCATGAGTCTCTGCAATTTGATGAGGGCAACTGCAATATCACACAGATTGAAGCCAAAGGGGATGCAGATAGTTGGTTTCATAGTATGACAACAATCATTTGCCAGTGTGGTAAGACTACCCCCGTACACAGACAGACAGACACCAAATGTCCAAAACACACACGTCTATTAACGTTCTTCTGCACACACAATGCTCAAACCAGGCAAACTCAGTCTCTTTTTTTCTCTCTTCTTCTCTTTCTGCCTCCTTCACTCACACAAGCTTTGTCTTCTTACTCCTGACCCCAGCTCATCTAATGGAGTGAGGCGGCCCCTTTTATACTGCCCCAGGTGTGCTCCAGGTGCTTCTTGATGATCTTCTGATGGCACTTCCGGTTGTGGCGGAAGTGCCGTAGTCGAGGAATCCATAATACTCCGGACGCCCCCTGGCGGTGGCCCCCATGCAGACGAGGGCGGCTGCCCTCTCGTGGCTCAGGGGAGGTATTGTCCCTCTCCCGGTCCTTTCAGGTGTCCCAACTGGGCAGGATCCCCAGCCGTCTGCCACAGCAGCTATACTGCACAGTGGTTTGGCTATGTAGAGGAGAAGAACTCTGAGGTCTCCAATGCCAAAAATCACAGAGCCATCCAAATACAACAGCTGTGTCATGAGCTGTGGATGCTAAGACATGACCAGAACAGAGAAACTAAGACAGAACCAGGAAATTAACTACCTTTAAAAGCTGTTAGGGATGAGCATATTGGTCCTATCATGTTCTTTAGGAGAAATATATCACTTCCTTAATAACACCTCAAATGATTCACAGAGAGATCGAGTGATTGATCCGCACAAGTCTCTCATTGGTTCATCACCTCCAGAATTTAACTTCAACCAAAGACAGCCAAAGTTGAAGCATCAGGACTGAGTGGTGTACTATATGTCTTGTAGAAGGGGTGTCCAGAACTCCTCCAACAACTGTAGAAAATTCTAAGAGAATTCTGGCAAAAAGGGAGAGTTACTAAACAGTGGAGATGTGCGGCGGTTATTTGGATTCCCACAGAGGGGTCAAATATTCTGTGTCATCTTGCTGCTTAGTGTAGAGGGCAAAATGTTCTTCAGTGCCTTATCTAAATGCTCTGTGAAATTTACCCTTTGAAAGAACTACATTGACACTTCCTGGAGTGCCTGGCTGCTTAGAAAACACTGTGTTTTACACAGCAAATATGAGAAGCCTGTGAGGGAGTAGAAGACCTGTTGTTTTGTGGTTGAATCTTAACAATGCTTGTGGGTCCATGCCACACAGTATGGTCGAGATTGTGCTGCATAGACACTATGTTCCTAGCAACGTTCCAGACCTTATCTTGGATTATTACAAGCTTTAATTCTCTACTCAGGTCATGGTGTCAAACTAGAACCATTAGGGAAAAGGCATCATAACTGGCTGTATTATGTCAGTTTTCCTTATTGTACTTGTCATGAATATGTCTGTTAAATCAATAGAGGTGAAGTGCAGATGTCCCAAGAACAAGTCTGGGGTGTGGAAACCCCCAGTCAGAGCCTTCATGGCCGATCTCACAATCACGACAACATCAGTGCCTAGTGCCAGATGGATCCCTAGAGAAACTCATCTAATGGAGAAGGATGAGTTTCAGACCTAGTAAATCCAGGATCTTGGTGCTTAAGAGGATGTGATTAGTGGACAAGTACTGCTTCTTATTATTTGGTGCCGCTATTCTATCATACAGCATCCTGAAAGGGCCTTGGAATGATTTTTGACTCCAGCCTTAAGGACTCTTCTTTAATCAAGAAGACCATCAAATACATTGATGTCTGGTTCACAGAGCTAGATGACCAATCTATCATTGCCACCTCAGAAGTAATAACATAGTATAATATGTTCTTGCACAGTATTCCTTGCACAGTGTAGATACAGAGCAAGCACTATGACAACAGAATGCAAGAACAGATTATGCAATTTACTAAATAACTAAATACTTACTAGATCATACAACTACAGATAAAGATCAACATCTGAAATGCTGTGTATTTGAATAGAACCATTAGTTGGCTATCATTAAGTGGCCACTAACTACTTTTTTTTTTTAAAGAGGCACATTGCCATAGCTTTCACTTGTGCTGAGTTCAGATCTATGAAAGAAACATTTGATGTCAGGAAAACCACTGTCCACTGCTTTGTTCATGCTGTGTGCCATGCTGTTTGAGAGAAAATGTGAATGCACAAGTACATCAAGATGGCAAATGTTGTCTTGTGCAGTAGGATTGAGGAGTGTTCGATGGACACATGCATATGCCTACCACAGTTTCAGATTATTGTGACTGCATTAATCATAAGTGAGAGCTTTCTGTAATTGAAGATATTTGTGTTGGTGCACCTGGAAGTCCAATTGAAGCAGCCATATGCACCGCAGATAGGTTTGTTGAACAATGCTAAGACCTCTAGACAATTAGGAAGGCTTACTAATTAATGCATTAACTTATTTTGAAATGAAATTGCAATTGTTTATGAATGCAAAGGGACATGTAACATTATGGTAAACTGTTGGTAGGCTGTATGTTTTGTTGTAGGTGAGGCACATAATGGAAATCCTGTTTCATAGTTCATCAAAAATCTTTGCATACATGTCAGATGGCCTTGGTGTCACAATCACTCCTAATCCATTAACAATGATATAGCACATGCTGAAAAATCAATTGTAATATGGAATGCCACACTATAAGGATGCAGACTTTTAACTTTATTAACTGGAAGAATCCTACCCCCACCTTCTATAAATCAGTGGGAATGACACATTGTTTTATCTCAAATTAAAATAAATCTAATTCTCACTTAGGAGGTATTTTCTAATTTTTTTTAAACATGTTGGGTCTGAGATTGACTATGGTATGCTATTATTTGTTCTATTAAATTTAAAAAGTTAAGATTTTTTTTCTTTTTCACTTAGGTGGGGGTTGAATCTTTTTTTATTATTTCCTCATTGTATTTCTGTTTGTCTTTTTTTCTCTGTATTGATTTTGAAGTAAATGGTTGTAACTGTTATGTTATTATTAAATATTTCTTTGAGTAGTATGCCTATGTAAAATAAAAAATTATTAAAAAAAGACAAAATCCTGGATTTGACGCAACATTTATGCGTAAATACATTACTTTTTCAATTTTAAAACATTTCTACTTCAGTTTTTCACAGTCAATTATTTGAAAAATATTATATAAATACAGTTAATAACATTTAAAGCATTAGTTAGAATTGGTATAAAATGCAATAAAAATGTATATTTATAAATAAATTTGTATGCAGTTGTATCTTACACAATAGTTTACTTTATACCATTAACATGCGCTTTTATCATTCTTTACAGATGCTTCACTAATCTTAAGCACCTGGAGAAGGTTTCCTTAAGTGAAAAGCAAGTTTTGGAAATCTTTTATGAAAGCCATCACCAGGGGACCCTTTGCAAAAGATCCTTCTTAACTGCTGAAGTAACATTAAAGTTCCAAAACTGTGAACTTGGCTGCTCATTGGATGTTAATGGCTACCAATAGTATTCTTTTTGATCCTTGGTTTGGATTGTTAAGTAATGGATAGCAATACATTGGAAAACAAATACACATATACAGCAACCATGGGACATGTCCCTATTGAGGGAATATCTGCAATAAACTGATTTTTTGTTTAATTATTTTTTAAAGCTTTATATATAATATATATGCATATATATTTTAATTTTATTTATTTATTTATTTTTCCCCAGTCCAACTGCATTTCATCCTGCAGTTCCTTCTTAGTCTGTGTGCAGCTACCGTATGTTTGGCTGCTGTATGTCCTTGTTTTCTACTTGCTTTTTGAAATGCAACTTTAAATTTAAAGTTTGAGCTTTTCTGTTGCCTGGATCAAAGGCTCATCTTCTAAAGGACAGTGGATTACAAAGCATTGGAAGATTATGGCGGCAACATATCGTATTGTAGTCAGCACAATCAATTGTTACAACAGTGTTGTTATTGACCGTCGCTTTCAGCACACTGTGCATTACTGTAATGGGCCATGCCAGGTCCTCAAGCGTGGTATTGAGTGCACCATTGCCCATTGTAGCACTTGCTTAGAGTTGTTGGATGCACCTGCTGCACCAGCATCTAATAACAGACCCTGCAATCCTCAAGACCTTAGCAACAAATTTGCAGTACTTGAAAATGAATCTAATGCAGGTACATCTGTTGTTGAGGATTTTCAACAGGGCGTGCTGGGTGCCTCAAGGGGCAAAAAAGGACTTTCTTTACAAGGTTCAACTAGTCTTAAGGACATCACAGGTGAAGCTATAAATTTAGCCAGTGGCAAAATCAAGGAGTTTTCCTTTGAGAAAATTAAGTATACAGCTAGCCATGTTACACTTAGAAAGGGCAGAAAAGTGAGACCAGACTCCTTTAGCAGAAGGTCTACTGACTTAGACATCATTTATGGACACTTTGGTAATGATGAAAATTGCCCACCATTTGGCTTGGTGCAAAAGTCAGTAATGGAGGAACACAAGTTAAGCCGCAGCACTTCTCTTGAACAAAACATCAATAGCGTGGCCTCACTTTATCTGAACAGCTTAACCGATGAGAACCTTATTTCTAAAATTTTGGAAAAGACCAAATCTGACAGCAGTGCATCAGGTGAGGACATTAAAGCTTGCCTCAACATCTTGCTGAAGTGTTCAGAAGATCTGAAAAAATGCACAGATATTATAAAGCAATGTATAAAAAGGAAGTCAATGGGTGAGGGGAATACTGACAGTGGTACAAATCCAGAAGTGATTTACAAAAATGTGATGGCAAGGCTTTCCAGCTATTTAAAAAAGCTTCCATTTGAGCTTGAACATGGGCAGTTAGATCATTTGGAACACAGTGATCTTGCTGAACTTGTGAACAGTTTACATGGGCTACAACAGACTCCGTTTTCTCCAATATTTGGTAACGAGCAGCCCCCTAGGTATGAAGAAGTGGTCAGTTCCCCGCCTTTTCTTAACAATCTACCTCCCTCTTCTTTAGAACACCAGGGCCCCCATCATGATTCATATAACCTTGTGAAATCAGACTCAAACTTTCATACACCATCTCCTAATTTAATCTTACATAGTAATGAGCAGCAGAAAAGATCAACAACAGGTAATAGTTCCAGTGCTCTACCTCAGACTACAGCAATAAGTAAATCAGATAAGTATTCTTCTGCAAACTCCCTGCTGTCTAGCAGCAGTGACAGTATCTGTAAAGACTCAATGGAAGCACTGTATATAGAGGAAGAAGCTGATGTAGGAAAAGTACTAAGTAGGGAGTTGAAAGGAAAAAACACATTCAGTGTTGGGTTAATGGAAGACTTACAGCTGTCAAAAACATCAGAAACTACTGACACAAGTGTCCTCAGGAAAGGAGATTACTACAAGCCAAATCTGGAGTCCTGTTGCATACGTGGAGCTGGTGTAGAGCACACTTCTAAAAATGTTCCATTTGAGCAAAATTTCTTCCAGGAATCTGGACAGGGTGGTGCACAAGATGACATTGAAAAGCTACTGATGGATTTAGAGTGTCTTTCTAAAAAAATTGAAGAAGAGCCTCTTGCAAAACTGAAGTGCCAAGATATTCAAAACTGTATACCACAAACAGACCCATTGTATCCCTTGACTTTTGAATCAGGAAGCAATAATAATCCTTCAGTGCATGCAGATTCTTCATTTACTAAAAAAGACCCTTTAAAACAGATTAGCAGTGCAAATGAAGAAGACAGGATTCTATTGTTGCGCATCTTGGAGAGCATTGAAAATTTTGCTCAGGAGCTTGTTGAAACTGGCAGTGGAAAAGGAAACCTAGCACAAGAACGGGAAGTAATGCGTCTACTGCAAGAAACCCTTGGTAGTACAGCCAAACCAGAAAGAACTATGCTAAAAAGTTATTCATCCTCGGTAATTCGAGACACTGGTCCATCATTATCCATCCAGCAGACACCAGAAGTGATAAAGGTAAGTTTTAAGAAGAATTGTGTCTTTTTGAGCTATAACTGCAATAATGCATTCATTGAATTGCTTTTTGTTTTTTAGTAAATCATGTGCTTGTTTGTCTAATATATAGTGTGCTGGAAAAATATAAATAGGAGACCACCTAAATAAGTATACATATGTTTTTTTCTGTAGAACAGTTTCCCCCACTTTTAATTTTGATAGTGTGGAATCAAACTGATAATAAGAAATGTTGGTACTGGTTGGTTGAAGTTATTAGTAAAGCTATCAGTTTGTATGTAGTATGTATTTTTGAAGTGTCATGTGCAGTTGCATTATTCTAGCTCAATTTCAACATTTTCTTCTATTACATCATTTGAAAATCACACCAAAACCTACATTCCAAAGAACTATACAGATTTGTCCTTTCACATGTTCATGCCTAGAATACTATATTTGAGTTATATATATATGTATATTTTTGTAGGTGTTAACAGTAAATTGCTGTTACAGCTTTTGCAATGCTCCTTTCAGCACCATCACAAGTAACTTGTTTGAACATAATGCCCTTGTAGTTCACACCACACATTCCGAAATACACAGAAAAGTTAATGTACTGAAATGTAGTCACTGCACCCATATAATACCTTCTGAATTGTTATGTTAATAGGAAAACTAACACCAATGCATGTGATGCACTAGCCAGCAAAGCTGTAAAGCCAAGTGAATGCCATGTGGTTTTGAACAAAGTTCAGTCTGATGTACAAATTCAAAATGATTTTCAAAATAGTCTAGTCAACAACAGACAGAACTGGTGGGTGGGGTGAAGTGACGAGGCAATTGCCTCAGGAAACACTTTAGACAGGGTGGTATTTTTATGTAACTTTTTTTTTACAAGTCTATGACATCTTTGAATTAGTTAGCACACTACAGCAAGTACTCTTAGATGCTTACAGTGGAATCAACACTGCCAAATGCATTTCTCCGAAAGTTATGCATTTCAGGTGCTATATTTTTTAAAACATTTCACATCTCTGTAGAAAGAATCAAATGTATGTCACAAGTGAAAAAAAACTCAGTATTTAAATTGATAGGAAAATAGCTTGGTATTTAAAGTGATAGGAAAGGTAGCTAACAGTAATGGGGACAGCACCAATATAAATTTTTTAAGTTTTCAGCTACAAAAACTGTAACCATGGAAATTGTATTTAGGCCCTTGAGTTAAACTTACTAACTATTATGAAAAAAATCTATTTACACTATCGCTAATGTATGCAAAAAACACAATATTATTATCCAGTGAATGCATGGCATCAGTTTTTCTAGCTATGGAGATCTTGGCAGGTGAAAGAGTGAATGTAAAGAGTATAATCATCAAGTCACTGATGGTGCTGAACAACAGAGGATGGGACTTGTAGAGTTTTAATGCAAGTTTTAATGTAAGCCCATTTGAGAGATGCTTATACTTAGAAATACATCCAACTTTAACAGTGCATTTAAAGTCTACTGTTACAGTCCTGTTTAATTTCTCTTTGCCATTTATATATTTTGCATTCTATTCAAGTTTGAGGATTATTTTTTATTAAAATAATATTTATAATTTATGTTATACAGTATTATAGCTGGATTATTATATACTGTACATGTTGTAGCCTGTAATTTTTGCCCCCCTCCCTCCCAAACTTTATGAAAGGTTGGTGCACATACATATCTCATTGTGTCTGTCATTTTGTACAGTTTTATTAATTTCCATAATCTGTTGTTGTTAGTTATAACCGATATCTGTTTAGAGTCTCATAAATTTGCACTGCGCCTTTTAGTTTGCAGAGTGGAGTCTGAAACTAACAAAGCAGTTTAGACAAGTGTGAGGTATGTAGTGAATTTGTTTTCTGTACAGAATAGTGTGCACAGTGTGTGGGTATCTATATTATTTATTTAGAAACAGTTTTTTTACTAATACAGATACCAGAATGCATTAATACATTAATTAAATTATTAATTTCAATATAAGTTCATATGAATGCCACAGAGTGTCTTGGTAGCATTACTTACAAACTAGGAGACAACTATGAATTAGGTTTATCTTTTTTTCACAATATACCAACACACCTCCACAATCTCACACACTGGGCCATTAGCTAAATAAAATAAAGAGCATATATTTGATATGGGTATTCCAGTTTCCTCCCTATAGGATCCGTGCAGACATAATTAAAGGCAACTCTGCCCAGGTAGTCACCCGACTAGCATAAAACCCAGTATGTAGTATTAATCAAAAATATAATAACTCTCAAATAATGTAAAGATAAATGCTTCCTATTTACATAACAAATACAGTTTCATATCTACTGAAGTATCTTAAATTTTTAACATGTACAGACGTATCAAAGGATTAACTTGCCGAGTAAATAGTTTGTTTCAGCCGTCTGTGAATTAAACAGATTTTGTGTGATTTATTTGCAGACCTTTGACTGATCATTGATAATTGTGTAATTTTCTTTTTTTAATATTTATTTAAATTGAATTGTACATAAGAACTGTGTTGACTTTACATGTGAAGTTATAATTTATTGTGACTCCCCCAATGGTCTCTACTACTAAAGTATTATTCAGATATAAAAATGGCTAGTGACTTCACCCTTGATTGGACATTCCATATTGGCCATTGTTTTCTCTTTTTCCTTGCAGCTGTAAATTAAATTCATTCAACATGTTGGTCAGATCGGAAAAAAAATGCCAAGTCTAGCGACCATTGATCGTTATTAAGTTGCTTGTATTCTGCATGTTTAATGACAAGGAGAAACTCCTTTTTCTCTGGCCAGGGGTCTTGAAATCTTAGCAGGAATTTCTCCTTAGCCATCTGCCTCAACGAAGGCATCTTTTATCATCTCTCCATCTTGGAAAGACTTCTTATGCTTAATGATCAAGTGACTCACCTGGAAAGATGCTTCGGTGTGTCTGCCTTTGCTTTTGAATTCAGCCGAGTGAAAAATGACAGCTGTCCGATTAACTGCAGTTTTGATTCCCTCTCCTTTCTCTTTCTTGATCGCTTTTTGGAAGGAAGTCAGTTTCGTAGTTTTTATGATCAGTTCAAAAGTGCCTTTCCACATTTTTCTTCTTTGGAATAGCAATGATAGATTGACAGATCAGACAAACGCACTTTGATTGTGACATTTTGAGAGAAAACAATCCTCTTCCAATTCCACATCCAGCCCATAAGCAACACATTTTTTTTTAAATCCCTTCTTTAGTTGATATAAATTGGAAGGCTAACTAGATCACTTAGATAGCCGGAGTTTTGCAGTAGCTCACATGTTTCATCGTGTGTGCGAGATGACCAGTGTGTTAGAAGAAAAGAAATCTCAGACTGGCCGCCCTGTATGTCAATCAAGTGGCAAATGCCATAGGGAGGATATATGATAGACTAACATTTAAAAAAAAATTATTTTTTTGAATGCAACGTGATCTACCTGCACTACCTTTCCTATCTACCGGTCGATCACGATCAACGTATTGGGCACCCCTGGTCTAGACACATTTCAAGGATAATTAAAGCAAACACTTAACCACAATTCTGAGTGTCACGATAAATATTTATTATATGAGAGATTTCAGTTTTTTGATTTTAACTAAATCTGTGAACCATTCTGAACAAAGTGATGTCATACTCTGTTCCTTACAAAGGTTTTTATTTTTTTTCCATGTCTACTGTTTTAAGATTCTGATTCAAGATAATCTAGATTGAAAATCTTGAAGGTGGTGGAAATACACAAATATTCTAATCCAGAAATCAGAGAGTTACAGATTGATGATATTCGTGATTCTTTCTCCTCACATACACAAATGTTTGCTTCTAATAATAATATTACATAAGAAATACATATAAATGTGTACAATAAATATTTTTAAATAAACTAATTCAAATATTTTAAATAGACAAGTTTTGTAAAATCTGTTTTATATTTTTGGTGTAGCTTAGGTTTAAAATTTTTTTTAAGTAAAAGAAATACAAGTGTCTTACAATTAAAAGCATGTATTTCTTCTCCCACTCATATTTTTTAGACAGAGCTAAATATAAAAAAACAGCATTACCTAGGGCAGTTTTATATTTACTGACAGGGCACGAAATGGGTTAATGGCACTGTTTTGATCCTCAGGCTTGTCAAACGGAGACAAAGGTGTTAAAGGGCAGACTAAATTGGTTAGCTCAACGTCCTGTAGCATTCTGCTGGAGACTTGCTGTCGCCACGGTGGAAAACTAAACCTTCATGTTGCGGGGGTCAAAGCTAAGTTGAGAAATAGCTTTCTAAAACTTGATCCCAGCTGGCACAGTTAAACTATGCAAATAGGAGCTAACAGCCAAGGTGGCTTCTTGTATCTAATTATAAACAATCCATTAATCATTGTCATAAACAAGGCCTCATTATGCTGTCACCTGAGTTTTGCTCCATCCGAGTATTTGTTGATGTGTAATATTCAGCATAAATGGGATGAAACTAACAACCATTGTCATCTTACTATTGCATTTATATGATTAACGGTTGTGCTATAATCGTTGCGCTTGTTAAAGATCTAGAGAATTGAACAATCAATATCAACTTTAAATAGTATTATACAATGAAAGGATAATGTAGATGCATTCTTTTAATTTAAGTTTTTTTTTTAAATGCTTTGAAAGTTTTCTCATTTAGGAAATGTTAATATGCAATGTCATTAGTAGTGTCACTTAAAAGTGTTTGATCAGAGACTAGAATATGATCAGGGAATTTTTATTTTTGGAGTCTAAATGGTCTTTCTGAGTTATGGTATTTATGTTGCTTTTCTGTTCCTGCTTTGCACTATCATTCTTTACTATTTATTTTATATTTGTTGCTTACACCAACACTGTGTGCAGCAAGCAAGGAAGGAAGGAAAAGGCAATGATAACTGAAAACTAGACAGTGCCAAAGAACTATTATATATCATTATATCTGCATCAACTGTCAGTTGGAGATGCATTCTTATCTGGAACTGCCTTAACTTTCAGATTTAAAAACGGAACACTGATGGACAGGTGGGGTGAGTACATTTTTAAGAGGTGTGGTTTTCGAAGACATTGGAATTTGCTTCAGGATTTTGTTGTGTAATTTGGCATGTCAATGATCAAGGCCATACTCTAACATTAAGCAAAACTAATCACAGAAAACTTGTACATAACTGAATACCTAAATATTGAGTTGATTGATTTTACAAACAAAGACAAAAATGGAATTTTAACTGCCCAGTTTTTAAAATAAACATGAAACAAAATTTTTATCAATTAGTGAGATTAGAAGACTTTTTGTAGTTTCTGTCTGAATATCAGTATTTGAAAGTTGTTGCATCTGTTGAGTTCTTTTAGTTAAAACGTTTTTTAATCACCACCTGCTGCAATGATCCCTATTGTATAATTGCAATAAATATTGTATAATTACTTCTAAATTTTGTGTAGAATATCACATATTCTACCAGCAAATAAGGCAACATTTTTTGTTGTTGTTTTATAAACTTTTTTTTGTTTGTTCCAGGTAAATAAAGAAGTTACATAATATGCTATTCTAGTAAGTTTCAATAAAACAAAATTATGAAATTACAAAAGAGGTCTGTTCAATAAGATCTACAAGCAATCATATATATCTCTGAAACATTTAAATTATGTAATACAAAAACCAAACTAAAATCCCACCCTAACCCAGAACATAGACAAATTTTTTTTATACTTGACCAAAAAAGGGAAAATGGAAGCATGCTGTGTTATACAGCGTTTAATTAATTTAAACAACAAGAGTTTAAGGAAAAAACACAATCACAGCAAAGTTAGTTTAAAATAACATTAGTAATTAGTGCCTGTTTTCAATAGAAGAAATCCTTTCACCATAGTTGAGCTTCACCAGGTTAGTAGAAGGCAATCAATCAGTGAGACTTACAAGGTAATGGAGAGGATAGCCAGGCAGGTCCTTTCTGGTGCAGCTCTATTGTGAAGGCTCCCAGTGAGTGGTACACACTATTTTCTGCTATAGGGTGTTCTGCTCAAACAACACCAGGGATTGATGATGTCATTTAGGATACCAGAAGTGCTTACTGTGGGAAATGGTAGGGACCACAGCTTAAAAGGCCATCTTTGCATTAATTCAGTGAGCTTGGAGTTGGGAAGTTGCAGTTGAACTAGAGCTTTAGTAATGAAAGCAAGGAAGTGTAAGAAATTGGATCTTGCAGCATAAAGAAAATACATCTGCATCAGCAGTAAACTGCTGTTTGTCCACCATAAAAAAGAGTTCCTGCAAGAAGTGTTTGACTGCAGGAAAGGATGACGTTTCCTAAAAGCACAATTGTCAAAAGTTTTCTGTCATTTCACCAAAAGAACAATCAACCAGTCTTATGTCTCAACCATTCATTAGAATTGATTTAATAATTTGTTAGATGTATTTCTTGCCTTGCACTAGGCAATATTAGTGCAGGCATAGTCTTCATTTACCACAGTATTGGAGTGAGCCATGTCAAACAACTGCATGGCATATGTTTCAGATGCATTCTCAGACTTAGATAACAGTTTTGAAAGTTGGATGATTTTAAAATTTTTCAGTCAGTTCAAGAAAGAGTTCAAGAAAGTCAGTTACTAAATTTTACTTAATTGAATATATTAATAGTAATACACAAAAGTAACAGTGAAAATATAATGCAATTACATATGTTAGTAGACTAAAATACGTTCTTTTTTATAAAAAAAAAGTGCTCTACAGCATCACATTGGTAAAAAGCGTAACCCAAACGAGCTTCTGGTGGCTCAAGAGTTTTCACAGTCTGCAGATTCTAATTCAAGTGATGTAATAATGGCCTTGATTGATATCCTCTTGTTAGCCGTTGATTGTAGAGGGTCTGGGACTAATAATGTGACTGATATTGTAGCTGTTGTTTTTAGTGTAATGTAAATACTAAGTACAAATGTGTTCACTCTGTGCTTACAGAGCAGTGTAATTCCTCATTCATTTATATTTAAATTAAAAAAACAGGCAGAGGTTCTGAAAAAGTGCCTTTTTTATGTTTATGATTAACATAACTCATGCAGCAGGAGGAGTATGGTGGACATTTGACAAACTTGTATTGGGGTCTATTTTGCCTTCAGGATTGGCTTTCAGAAAAGTAAAAGTGGAGAAGAGATCCAAAAATTTGTGGAATTGCTTAAAAAAACACTTTTTTAGAAAACTTATGGTAATTCCCTTTTAGTCAGTTTCAAAATATTTTTCTTGAGATACACTTGTCCCAATGCTTCTGCCATTCCTATTAACATTTCTTATACTCATCTTTTGTTACCATGTCTAACTCCTATGGTGTTTTTTCTTGTATTTTTTCCACAGTAGCAAATCTTCTTACCTTTGTTCTGAAGTTTAATTTTGGGAACAAAAAGAAGTCATAGTGAATGAGATCTGGTGATTGTGGTTGGTGCAAAGCAACAACCACATTGTTTTTGATCATAAACTCTTTTGGCTAATAATGCAGTTTATGCAGGTGTGCTGTCATGGTGCAAAATGCTGTTTTGCATTCACCTCTGATGTTACCCTTTAAATGCCTCAGCAGTTCATCGTAATGTCACTGATTAGTAGTCTGCTAATGGGGAACGCTTTGTCAATAAGTCCATAAATGTTGAAAAACACAGTTATCATTGTCTCTTGAAAATCTTTCCTGGTGACTTAGAGAAAAAAAAATGCCAAAGTCACTTGTGTGATTGTAGAATTTATGGCAAAAATACACGCTTGATTAACTTAGCACACTGTCAATTAGCAAACTAATTAACCACACTTGTAGGCACACAATACCTACCAGCATTATTCGATACTCTACTGTTGTGCTTTTAACTGATTCTGGGAATTTTTAGGCCCCTCTCAAATACAAAAAACGTTGAATTAATCTCTGTCAAGGTAAATTTGAAACAGTAAACTAATCTCTAATTGATGTGGCACAGAATATTTTCTGTTCTAAGACAGATAAGTTTGAAATTTGGAGGGGATTTGGAAATTTAAAATATGTGCAAATTGTGCTGTATCTGCGATATCTCAATGAAAACTGAACTTTCCTGACATCTTTTTTGACGAATTTCCTCATAGAATATGTGTGCCAAAATCTTTTGAAGTCTCCTGTAGTTCATGAGCCTAGATGAGCCAGTGGCAAATGAAGAGACGTGGACAGTAGCTTAATGTCCAAGCAGAGAATATGTTTTTATTAAAGTGCAAAACTGCAGTGCAATAAATATTCAAGTCATTTTAAAATCAAAATCTAGTTTAATTGCATTGTGGGCAGAATATCAAAATTCACACAGAAGACACAGCACACAGGCATCAAAACACTCAGCTAGAGATAAGGCTTTTTATAGCTTGATTATAGTTGGTATTCTTGTGTATCTCCTACAATTAAGCCCCATAATTTTGTA
Source organism: Polypterus senegalus (assembly GCF_016835505.1). Taxonomy (NCBI): domain Eukaryota; kingdom Metazoa; phylum Chordata; class Cladistia; order Polypteriformes; family Polypteridae; genus Polypterus; species Polypterus senegalus. Next base: position 161,582,192 of record NC_053154.1, read on the forward strand.
CATTGATGACAGGCACCCCCTCCTTCTTGCGATCAGTCAGGACAGGTAAATGTTAAAAATGTTAGATGGGAATAATGTCTTTAATTTGTTTTAACATAATTCACATACATGTGTGAGTGTTTGATTATCCTTCTGGTCATTCTCCTTATCCATTCTATCTATTAAGAGTAAACCTAAACATTTGTTGTATCAATTAACAATTAATACTACATTTTTTATATATTGAGGAATGCATTCATGTGGAAAGAGTAAACAATGTAAAGTGATTGAAACTTCTTTTACACAAAGGTGTAATAATGAATAAGACAAAGGGATTCTATTTCGTCATTATAAGGGTCAGTAGACATGCATATACAGTATGGAGACTAGTGACCAGTGATTAGTCAATCAAACCCAAGGCACTTGAGCCATAAAGCAGCAATATATTTTAATTATTTTTCTCCTTTAGTATTATTTTCTGAACTTAATTTACTCTTCAGCTTAATTAGTTAAGGAGAACTAGTGAATAAATAAAGTGAACAACAAAACAATATATAACATAGGTTAGCCCAAAATAGTTACTTTCCTTAAGAATCAGAAATGCTTTTACATGAATGCAATTTGAATTGTGAAAGTGTACTTTTTTATTTTTAATTTATGTAGTGTGTTTTATAATGACACCTCTTACACTGGAAAAAAATAATATGGGTGAACAAATACAGTCATTAACCAAGTGGATAGTTAATGTTAGTTGATATGTTCCTGTATAGAATTAAGATTTTCTTTCCATCCTTCTTTCCGTCCATTATAACTTCCCTCTATGATTTTGAGGGTGGAGATTTAAGTTGAAGCAGACCCATGGGACAGCATTATGATTGACTTATCACTATTATGTACTTCACAAACTTAATAGTAGATTGGCACCAAAAATAGTACCCAGTGTGTTCTCAAGACATGGTAATGTCAGGGTGCCCAACTATCAAAGAATCATGTCCACATGCTAAAACCCTTTGTTTAACACATTCCAAAACAAATGGGAACCCCTTGGGAACATTCCTGCAGACTCCCATTCTGTTTTGAGTTTGAATCAGGTTTCCTATCAAGTCAGTCAATTCTTTGATTGGAGTCACAGCTGACAATTTTTCTTGAGACAAAATTGGTTTGGGGTCTAGGTCTGTTCTTTCTTGTCAATTTGACATTACAAAGCCATCAATGTTGAGATTTGTATTCCTTCTGGTAAGATACCACAATATTAAAATGGCTAAAAACAATAACTGTCTTATTGTAATTCTATTAAGGCATTTATCGGTTTTAAAATAAAGAAAATTTTATGGTCTGTTTAAATATCAAATACATCATCTACACCATAAACAATGTATCTGTTCTTCTAGTGCTAACTTAATCACCAAGAATTCTCTAGCGCCATAATTCTTCTCTGTTGGTTATTTTTTCAGGGTGCCATAAAATTGGCTCAGAAGTAAATATCATTTTTAAACATTAAGATTTCTCTTTGACATATGGTATCCAGCAAAATTTCCTGTATGATTTTATAGTCAGATAAGTTTTCAGTTTTTATAGAGGTAAAATCTTTAATAAAGTTGGCAAAATCTGAAATTTGAAAGGCAAAAGAACCCAGTGCCTACATAAGAGTACTCGTCCATGGCCTTACATTCAAGTTGGGAAAATGCATAATTTTGCTTTTGGGGTGAAGAGCTGGTTGATTACATACACATAAGGCTAATGTAGGTGCAATTCTGGACACTTCTACTTAATAAACATATCTGTAACCTCTTTATATTCCACAGACAGAATCTTCATAGCATTGGTCATTACAAACACCTTGCAAAACAACCCTTTCTGCCCACTGTTAGTTTTCTCAAGGATCAATTCAAGGTAGGAGCATGTTCCCATAACCAGGGAAAACCCAGAATAATGTGTTTCAGGAACATCTAAAAAGTATAGCATTATGTTCTTCACATTGAGACTTAAAGTGTAAAATCTGCCAACCCCTTGCTGAATGGTCCACCATCTGAAGGTAAAATAAGTACTTTTAAGGGGATTTTTGGAAATTGTAGTCTTTGAATGAGATCCAAGCAAATAATTTCTTTGCTGAAATTTCATAAGGGAAGACCATCACAAACTGTAACTTATAGCATGAAAGTATTTTTGAAATATACTGTAACTAACCAATAGAACCAGCCTCCCCATTCTCACTAAAAGAGCATGTCTTTGTTCCCCTGTTATTTAGGGCAAATACCGACTGTATACCCTGAAGCACTGCAATAAAAGCAGAACCCATTCTTTTCTGTTTATGGTGCTCAGTGGTGTTTGTGTTTTTCTTCTATACATACAGAGCATTTTTGTAGCACCTGTAATTGTTTACAGACAGGTCGATTATCTTCCTTTTAAATTGATTTAGCACCTGTAGCTGCTCTAAAACTGCCATGTTCTTTCAATTCTATGATTGCAAGGTGATCCAGGAAGTTGTAATGATACTATATTAGTCTGTGCCCACGGTGGCGCAGTGGTAACACAGCTGCCTCACAGTAATTAGACCATCTCAGGTCCTCCTTGCATGAAGTTTACATGTTCTCCTCATGTTTGTTTGGGTTTCCTCTGGGTGCTCCAGTTTCCTCCCACAGTCCAAACAAGCAATGGACTGCTGCCCTGTCCAGAGTTTGTTGCTGCCTTGTGCCATATGCTAGCTGGGATAGGGTCCAGCACCCACAACTCTGTTCAGGACTAAGTGGGTTTGAAAATGACTGATTGACTGTTAATCTGCAGGACAGGCACTTGGGAGACGAACAAACTAGAAACCACTGGTGGAAGCGAGGTCCGACAGAAGTGCATAAAGTCAGAAAAAGTTCTGATTTTAGTTATTAGAAAGAGAGAGAGTTGTGGAGAAAGTAAAGAGATCCAATACTTGGATGGCAGAAGCTATCTTACATAGGCGAGAAAAGCTAGCACAGTATGTTGTGTGAATTGTATGGTCTTAGCAACCTTAGCCAGCAAGGCTATAGCCTTGCAAAGATCAGCACAGATGGTGACCAAGTCCCAACAAGAAAACAAATAGTGTTGTCAGAATAATGATAAAAAAATATATACAGTATATATACTTAAGTCTAGGGACAGCAGAACTGAGCATAAAAGAAGGCCCACACTGCCTGTGTGGACTTTATACATTCTTCAATTTTCATTTGGTTTTCTTTGTTGCCTCCTGTTTCCCTCAAATATATCAGTATTAGCTTGAATAATGGCTTTTAATTGACCCTGTATGAGTTAATATGTGCGTGGAAGTGAATATGCCTTATGACAGGCAAACATCCAATTCAAGTTCCTTCCTTACTGCTGTAGATTTTGACTGCCTGCAGTCCTATAGTAGAGTAAACAGGTTTGTAAAATGGATAATTGGATGTAGCTCAAAAGGACTTGCATTTGCAGGTTCTTCTCTCTGACAGACATTTCTGAGGAGAAGAAAAGTAATATGAAAGTATGTATTTTGGTAAATTGATCGATTCTTTCTGATATTTTGTATTTTGTGGTTAGCTAGTTTTTTTATTATTAGAGAAAGCATAAAGCTTTGAAGTGACTATACTTTTGTAATTGGGTATTAAATAGTATATTAAAGAATATAGTATATCACTGACTAAACGTCAAGGCAGCCTTTATCCTTGTTCACAGTTATATTCTGTACCACAGATCTATTTTCTTGGTGGTCACCCTTGCATATAATGAAGGCGTAATGTAGGCCTAGGAAATATTAAAATATATGGATGATGGTTTATGCCGCCTAGTGGAAGAATTCAAGTTCTTCAGATTTTGCAGTATCACAGCTGCAACACTGAAAGAACACCATCAATGCCTTTGTCAAGCAGGTGCCTCTGAAAAAACACATTGAATTTTTCACTTAAGTTAATGTACAAAATAATGGGCTACCTTGATCTGCACTTGATATGCTCTTTGATCTGTGTTTAATTCTTGACTCCTGTAATTATTCTAGACTCCAAAAATATGTCTAGCAAAGAGTTTTAGTTGGCAATAGTTTAATTGACATTTTCATCAAATCGATATTGTACCTCTCAATTTTATCACTGCCATTTAGTAATGGTACTTGGCCCTATGTTTTGTCTTTCATATAATGTAATGCACAATGCTTTAAAAAAGATAAGAAATTGGCACAAAAATGACATTTTTAATTTGAAACAGCTTCCCCTTTGCAAAAGAAAATACAGGATTTCAGCATTTTCAGGAATTTCTCTTGGCTTATGTCCTGCATTTATAGTAATATTATGTGATAATTATCAATGAAATAAAATCTTTTTCTGGCATTTGTGCATAGATGATTGATCATGCTGATAAATGCAAATTACATTACTGATTGGTCCAGTCCACTTGGTTTGATGGATTTTCTTTCATTGACATAACAGGTATAACTCTACTTTGTGTTAATTTATGCTTTCTGACGAAGAAAACATTTTGAATGTGTTTAGCGTATTTGCTCCTGCTCCGATGCAAGTTTCAAAAGTGCAAATATAAGGCTTACAGCATTTGCATAAGGAGTGCTTTTACTCAATTGAGAGAAAGACACAACTGTTACTGATGATTGACAGTTCTTTCAGCTTCTGTTGGAAGGCAGGAAACAATTCTAGTTAGCATGTCAGTTCATTGCAAAGCCCATTTTGATTTGCCACTAGACCTAACACACCACTTTTGAGATGTGGAGGAAAAACTGAATTACCTGGAGAAAAACTTGGCATTAATGGACAGCTGAGAATTTAAATGCCACACAGACAATGACTGAGTGCAAGATTTAAAATTAGGACACTAGATCCATTAGACAGCAGTGCTAATTAATTTCTTTTGTGTTTCAATTTCCCAATTTTTATCAGAAGCTGGCAAAACTTCTCCCCAATTACACATGCTTCGCTTTAATAATGTGCTATACACACTTTACTTAGATCTCTTCTGAGTGTATGAAAGCAACCAAATTCTTGGCACTATTGCTAGAACTGCTATATGATTACCTGTAACACGCATGTAGCAAAGTAAAGGAACCACAGAGCCTCCACGTGATTGCCATTCTGGCATCTTATTTCCTGTACCTCATTGTGGAAAGCGTACCCCCAGACACAGACAGACCGACACCAGAATGTCCAAAGCACACTTCTTTTATTAATATTCTCACTGCACCACAATGCTTTCAATCACCAAGCCTCTTCCTTCTCCTTTCTTCTTCTGATTTTTCTCTTTCTCTTTTCTTGACCTTCTGTCCCTCCTCACAAGCTTCGTCTCCTTCCTCCCAGCTCTGACTCGTCTACTGGAAGGAGGCGTCCCCTTTTATCATGACCCGGATGAGCCCCAGGTGCTCCCCTTGACGTCACTTCCTGGTGTGGCGGAAGTGTCAGGAAAGCACCTGGAAGCACTTCAGGTGTCCTCAGAATTGCTTCCGGCAGCACTTCCTTGTGTGGCAGAAGTGCTGCCATCCAGGCTTCTCTAATTGTCCAGGCGCCCCCTGGCGGTGGCCACGTCTTCTCATACTGAGCATCCCAGCTCCGTCTCTGTGGTCCCCAATTAGACCCGGGTGGCTGCCCTCTCGTAGCCGAGGAGAAATATTGTCCAACTCGGGGACTACCCAGGTGTCCCGGCCGGGCAGTGTCCCCGCTCATCTGTGGCACTCATATATGTACTTTAGGTTAAGTATCCTGATCCATATAAAAGCCTAAACATTCTTAATGTATATTTACCCTGCATCCTCCCATTTTATACAAAACTGTCTACTCAAGCATGGTTAACCAAAGTGAAAAAAAAAGTTTGTACTTCTTTAAATTCCATCAATTAAACCTTCCAATCATTTTCTGAACCTGGAAAGTAAGAAATAGATTATGTATTTATTTAAGGTTAAGGAAAAAAATGAACTGCCTCGTTTTTATGTCACATTATTTAAAAACATGGGCTGATGTTGATTCCTATAGTGTGCTTAGCAGTGATATGCATTATTAACTAAAACATAACCAGTCCTTCTTTCTAGACTTAAAAAGACTTTACTGTTGGAAACTGGCCGTTTATTCTGTCTTTAATGATTTGTAGGTGAGATTTTAACATTTTTTCTGGAAGATTAAAATACTTTGCTTAAATTGTTTAAAACCACCCTTTCATAATCAATTGCCACCACTTATACAAGACGTTGACATAAACTGTTGATGAAAAACGTCTTTAAAAAAATCATGCTATAAAAATCATAAGCATTTGCTGCCACCTACTGTCAAAGACATTTAAATTAAGTTACATTGGATTTTAATTTTTATCTATGCAGTTTTTATGGTATGAAATGGAATACAGTGGGATGCAAAAGTTTGGGCAACCTTGTTAATAGTCATTATTTTCCTGTATCAATCGTTTGTTGTTACGATAAAAAATGTCAGTTAAATATATCATATAGGAGACACACACAGTGATATATGAGAAGTGAAATGAAGTTTATTGGATTTACAGAAAGTGTGCAATAATTGTTCAAACAAAATCAGGCAGGTGCATAAATTTGGGCACCGTTGTCATTTTATTGATTCCAAAACTTTTAGAACTAATTATTGGAACTCAAATTGGCTTGGTAAACTCAGTGACCCCTGACCTACATACACAGGTGAATCCTATAATGAGAAAGAGTATTTAAGGGGGTCAATTGTAAGTTTCCCTCCTCTTTTAATTTTCTCTGAAGAGTAGCAACATGGGGGTCACAAAACAACTCTCAAATGACCTGAAGACAAAGATTGTTCACCATCATGGTTTAGGGGAAGGATACAGAAAGCTGTCCCAGAGATTTAAGCTGTCTGTTTCCACAGTTAGGAACATATTGAGGAAATGGAAGACCACAGGCTCAGTTCAAGTTAAGGCTCGAAGTGGCAGACCAAGAAAGATTTCGGATAGACAGAAGCGACGAATGGTGAGAACAGTCAGAGTCAACCCACAGACCAGCACCAAAGACCTACAACATCATCTTGCAGCAGATGGAGTCATTGTGCATCGTTCAACCATTCGGCGCACTTTACACAAGGAGATGCTGTATGCGAGAGTGATGCAGAGGAAGCCTTTTCTCCGCCCACAGCACAAACGTAGCCGCTTGAAGTATGCTCAAACACATTTGGACAATTTGGAATAAGGTGCTGTGGACTGATGAAACTAAAATTGAGTTATTTGGGCATAACAAGGGGCGTTATGCATGGAGGAAAAAGAACACAGCATTCCAAGAAAACACCTGCTACCTACAGTAAAATATGGTGGTGGTTCCATCATGCTGTGGGGCTGTGTGGCCAGTGCAGGGACTGGGAATCTTGTTTCCTTCAGTATCAACAGATTCTGGAGACCAATGTCCAGGAATCAGTGACAAAGCTGAAGCTGCGCCGGGGCTGGATCTTTCAACAAGACAAAGACCTGAAACACTGCTCAAAATCCACTAAGGCATTAATACAGAGGAACAAGTACAACATTCTGGAATGGCCATCTCAGTCCCTAGACCTGAATATAATTGAAAATCTATGGTGTGAGTTAAAGAGAGCTGTCCATGCTCGGAAGCCATCAAACCTGAATGATCTAGAGATGTTTTGTAAAGAGGAATGGTCCAGAATACCTTCAACCACAATCCAGACTCTCATTGGAACCTACAGGAAGCATTTAGAGGCTGTAATTTCTGCAAAAGGCGGATCTACTAAATATTGATTCATTTCTTTTTTGTGGTGCCCAAATTTATGCACCTGCCTGATTTTGTTTGAACAATTATTGCACACTTTCTGTAAATCCAATAAACTTCATTTCACTTCTCAAATATCACTGTGTGTGTCTCCTATATGATATATTTAACAGACATTTTTTATCGTAACAACCAACGATTTATACAGGAAAATAATGACTATTAACAAGGTTGCCCAAACTTTTGAATCCCACTGTATATATGTTTTTTTTAATTCTCTCTTCCCTTTTTGATATTCTGATATAATTTTTTTTGTTTCTTTTTAGGAAGGCCATGACAAAGTGCTATAATGTATATACTTTGACGTAAGCCTGGCTTTTATATACATTGTATTAATTGGTTATTTTTAATTTAACTGTCACAGTATGAAGATAATGGAATACATTTCTCACATGTAGTATAAACTTACTGGCTCTATATAATATGTCACAACCAATAGAAAATGCCTTTACTTTTTTTTTTCAATGGGAATATAGCCAGAACATTAGAACTCAGTAGTTAACAGTGGAAAACTGCTCACCTGGGGCCTCATGCATAACGGCGTGCGTAGAATTCACAGTATAATATGACGTAAGCACAAAAGCCGAAATGTGCTTACACACAGAAAAATCTAGATGCAGGAATCTGTGCATACTCCAACTTCCACATTCTTCCGCTCCATAAATCCCGGTCAGCGTGAAAAGTAACACACGCCTGCTGTCCCACCCCAATTCCTCCCAGAATTACTCTTTGAATATGTAAATCAATATAAATAGCCCTTAAGCTCAGCGTTCTGTGAAAAAACAATGGGAAAAGCACAGGGGAAAATATAAGAATTTCAGTGAAAACTAAGTGGAGGCAAAGAAAAACATACTATTTGTTGATTTAAACAGTGGTATAAATAACAAAAGGAAGCTGATCGACTGACATAGCGTGTTGGAGAAACTCGAAAACTCAAGTTCACAAAGTTGCACAGTGTCCAAAATAAAAAAGAAGTTGTCACATATCAAAGTCACCGTGAAAAGGCGAGTTGTAGCCCACCGTCTGAGTGTCATATGAAAGCTTATTAGGGTACAGAGAAAAAAAAAGCACACAGTAGGAAAAAAACACGAAATGTCAATTTCAATCTCGAAATTTCCACTTTAATTACATAGTTTATTTTGTCATTAAAGTAGAACATCATAAACTTCATCTTAAAATCGTTTAAGTAACCAGTTTCTCAAATCACATCATAATTAAAGTAGCATGTTAGATGCTTTGTTTTGTATTTGATCTTTTGTTTGATGTGTGTGAATCACTACGTGCTTCCGCTTTCTCTTTCTCCGACAGGACACAGAATCTATTACATTCGTGATATTACAGCTCTCTGAATAAAATACTGAGATGCATACGTGATATCTTTTTCATGAAGATAGGAGTTAAAGCATGTTATTAAACAGGGGAACACGGTGAATGATTGTGCGCAACCTTCGATGAAATTATTGTAGCAGTACTGTCTCTTTCAAACGTACTAACCTCCGATTCCTGTGCTTACTTTTCTTTCTCCAAATACCCAAACGCCACACAATCACCTCTGTAATAGACGTTAAACCATCTGTAAGCTTACAACGATGATTCTTGAAAACTTTTAAGGAACATTGAAATATCTTTGTAGTACATGTTTAATTATTCTATCCATCTATCCTTCCAGTGTCGCGTCAGCTGCAGTAAGAATACAGCACAAGGTAGGATCAATCCGTGAACTAGCTAGCGCTGCGGAACTGTGTCCT